>NW_024609960.1:845000-865655 GCF_016920785.2 Ixodes scapularis | reverse complement strand
GAGAGAGCACGGCCCCTGACGAGAGACGTTCGGCGCGGTTTTATTCGTTCACCGTGACCACGATCTCGCCTATTGCCGCGGTGAAAGCGAATTATTGGAGAGAGCACGGCCCCTGACGAGAGACGTTCGGCGCGGTTTTATTCGTTCACCGTGACCACGATCTCGCCTATTGCCGCGGTGAAAGCAAATTATTGGAGAGAGCACGGCCCCTGACGAGAGACGTTCGGCGCGGTTTTATTCGTTCACCGTGACCACGATCTCGCCCATTGCCGCGGTGAAAGCGAATTATTGGAGAGAGCACGGCCCCTGACGAGAGACGTTCGGCGCGGTTTTTTTCGTTCACCGTGACCACGATCTCGCCCATTTCCGCGGTGAAAGCGAATTATTGGAGAGAGCACGGCCCCTGACGAGAGACGTTCGGCGCGGTTTTTTTCGTTTACCGTGACCACGATCTCGCCCATTGCCGCGGTGAAAGCGAATTATTGGAGAGAGCACGGCCCCTGACGAGAGACGTTCGGCGCGGTTTTATTCGTTTACCGTGTGCACGATCTCGCCCATTGCCGCGGTGAAAGCGAATTATTGGAGAGAGCACGGCCACTGACGAGAGACGTTCGGCGCGGTTTTATTCGTTCACCGTGACCACGATCTCGCCCATTGCCGCGGTGAAAGCGAATTATTGGAGAGAGCACGGCCCCGGACGAGAGACGTTCGGCGCGGTTTATTCGTTCACCGTGACCACGATCTCGCCCATTGCCGCGGTGAAAGCGAATTATTGGAGAGAGCACGGCCCCTGACGAGAGACGTTCGGCGCGGTTTTATTCGTTCACCGTGACCACGATCTCGCCCATTGCCGCGGTGAAAGCGAATTATTGGAGAGAGCACGGCCCCTGACGAGAGACGTTCGGCGCGGTTTTATTCGTTTACCGTGACCACGATCTCGCCTATTGCCGCGGTGAAAGCGAATTATTGGAGAGAGCACGGCCCCTGACGAGAGACGTTCGGCGCATTTTTATTCGTTTACCGTGTGCACGATCTCGCCCATTGCCGCGGTGAAAGCGAATTATTGGAGAGAGCACGGCCCCTGACGAGAGACGTTCGGCGCGGTTTTATTCGTTTACCGTGTGCACGATCTCGCCCATTGCCGCGGTGAAAGCGAATTATTGGAGAGAGCACGGCCCCTGACGAGAGACGTTCGGCGCGGTTTTATTCGTTCACCGTGACCACGATCTCGCCTATTGCCGCGGTGAAAGCGAATTATTGGAGAGAGCACGGCCCTTGACGAGAGACGTTCGGCGCGGTTTTATTCGTTCACCGTGAAAACGATCTCGCCCATTGCCGCGGTGAAAGCGAATTATTGGAGAGAGCACGGCCCCTGACGAGAGACGTTCGGCGCGGTTTTATTCGTTTACCGTGTGCACGATCTCGCCCATTGCCGCGGTGAAAGCGAATTATTGGAGAGAGCACGGCCCCTGACGAGAGACGTTCGGCGCGGTTTTATTCGTTCACCGTGACCACGATCTCGCCTATTGCCGCGTTGAAAGCGAATTATTGGAGAGAGCACGGCCCCTGACGAGAGACGTTCGGCGCGGTTTTATTCGTTCACCGTGTGCACGATCTCGCCCATTGCCGCGGTGAAAGCGAATGATTGGAGAGAGCACGGCCCCTGACGAGAGACGTTCGGCGCGGTTTTATTCGTTTACCGTGTGCACGATCTCGCCCATTGCCGCGGTGAAAGCGAATTATTGGAGAGAGCACGGCCCCTGACGAGAGATGTTCGGCGCGGTTTTATTCGTTCACCGTGACCACGATCTCGCCTATTGCCGCGGTGAAAGCGAATTATTGGAGAGAGCACGGCCCCTGACGAGAGACGTTCGGCGCGGTTTTATTCGTTCACCGTGACCACGATCTCGCCCATTGCCGCGGTGAAAGCGAATTATTGGAGAGAGCACGGCCCCTGACGAGAGACGTTCGGCGCGGTTTTATTCGTTTACCGTGTGCACGATCTCGCCCATTGCCGCGGTGAAAGCGAATTATTGGAGAGAGCACGGCCCCTGACGAGAGACGTTCGGCGCGGTTTTATTCGTTTACCATGTGCACGATCTCGCCCATTGCCGCGGTGAAAGCGAATTATTGGAGAGAGCACGGCCCCTGACGAGAGACGTTCGGCGCGGTTTTATTCGTTCACCGTGACCACGATCTCGCCCATTGCCGCGGTGAAAGCGAATTATTGGAGAGAGCACGGCCCCTGACGAGAGACGTTCGGCGCGGTTTTATTCGTTTACCGTGTGCACGATCTCTCCCATTGCCGCGGTGAAAGTGAATTATTGGAGAGAGCACGGCCCCTGACGAGAGACGTTCGGCGCGGTTTTATTCGTTCACCGTGACCACGATCTCGCCTATTGCCGCGGTGAAAGCGAATTATTGGAGAGAGCACGGCCCCTGACGAGAGACGTTCGGCGCGGTTTTATTCGTTCACCGTGAAAACGATCTCGCCCATTGCCGCGGTGAAAGCGAATTATTGGAGAAAGCACGGCCCCTGACGAGAGACGTTCGGCGCGGTTTTATTCGTTTACCGTGTGCACGATCTCGCCCATTGCCGCGGTGAAAGCGAAATATTGGAGAGAGCACGGCCCCTGACGAGAGACGTTCGGCGCGGTTTTATTCGTTTACCGTGACCACGATCTCGCCTATTGCCGCGGTGAAAGCGAATTATTGGAGAGAGCACGGCCCCTGACGAGAGACGTTCGGCGCGGTTTTATTCGTTCACCGTGACCACGATCTCGCCCATTGCCGCGGTGAAAGCGAATTATTGGAGAGAGCACGGCCCCTGACGAGAGACGTTCGGCGCGGTTTTATTCGTTTACCGTGTGCACGATCTCGCCCATTGCCGCGGTGAAAGCGAAATATTGGAGAGAGCACGGCCCCTGACGAGAGACGTTCGGCGCGGTTTTATTCGTTTACCGTGTGCACGATCTCGCCCATTGCCGCGGTGAAAGCGAATTATTGGAGAGAGCACGGCCCCTGACGAGAGACGTTCGGCGCGGTTTTATTCGTTCACCGTGACCACGATCTCGCCTATTGCCGCGGTGAAAGCGAATTATTGGAGAGAGCACGGCCCCTGACGAGAGACGTTCGGCGCGGTTTTATTCGTTCACCGTGACCACGATCTCGCCCATTGCCGCGGTGAAAGCGAATTATTGGAGAGAGCACGGCCCCTGACGAGAGACGTTCGGCGCGGTTTTATTCGTTTACCGTGTGCACGATCTCGCCCATTGCCGCGGTGAAAGCGAATTATTGGAGAGAGCACGGCCCCTGACTAGAGACGTTCGGCGCGGTTTTATTCGTTCACCGCGACCACGATCTCGCCTATTGCCGCGGTGAAAGCGAATTATTGGAGAGAGCACGGCCCCTGACGAGAGACGTTCGGCGCGGTTTTATTCGTTCACCGTGACCACGATCTCGCCTATTGCCGCGGTGAAAGCGAATTATTGGAGAGAGAACGGCCCCTGACGAGAGACGTTTGGCGCGGTTTTATTCGTTTACCGTGTGCACGATCTCGCCTATTGCCGCGGTGAAAGCAAATTATTGGAGAGAGCACGGCCCCTGACGAGAGACGTTCGGCGCGGTTTTATTCGTTTACCGTGTGCACGATCTCGCCTATTGCCGCGGTAAAAGCGAATTATTGGAGAGAGCACGGCCCATAACGAGAGACGTTCGGCGCGGTTTTATTCGTTTACCGTGTGCACGATCTCGCCTATTGCCGCGGTGAAAGCGAATTATTGGAGAGAGCACGGCCCCTGACGAGAGACGTTCGGCGCGGTTTTATTCGTTTACCGTGTGCACGATCTCGCCTATTGCCGCGGTGAAAGCGAATTATTGGAGAGAGCACGGCCCCTGACGAGAGACGTTCGGCGCGGTTTTATTCGTTTACCGTGTGCACGATCTCGCCCATTGCCGCGGTGAAAGCGAATTATTGGAGAGAGCACGGCCCCTGACGAGAGACGTTCGGCGCGGTTTTATTCGTTTACCGTGTGCACGATCTCGCCCATTGCCGCGGTGAAAGCGAATTATTGGAGAGAGCACGGCCCCTGACGAGAGACGTTCGGCGCGGTTTTATTCGTTTACCGTGTGCACGATCTCGCCTATTGACGCGGTGAAAGCGAATTATTGGAGAGAGCACGGCCCCTGACGAGAGACGTTCGGCGCGGTTTTATTCGTTTACCGTGTGCACGATCTCGCCCATTGCCGCGGTGAAAGCGAATTATTGGAGAGAGCACGGCCCCTGACGAGAGACGTTCGGCGCGGTTTTATTAGTTCACCGTGACCACGATCTCGCCTATTGCCGCGGTGAAAGCGAATTATTGGAGAGAGCACGGCCCCTGACGAGAGACGTTCGGCGCGGTTTTATTCGTTTACCGTGTGCACGATCTCGCCTATTGCCGCGGTGAAAGCGAATTATTGGAGAGAGCACGGCCCCTGACGAGAGACGTTCGGCGCGGTTTTATTCGTTTACCGTGTGCACGATCTCGCCTATTGCCGCGGTGAAAGCGAATTATTGGAGAGAGCACGGCCCCTGACGAGAGACGTTCGGCGCGGTTTTATTCGTTTACCGTGTGCACGATCTCGCCCATTGCCGCGGTGAAAGCGAATTATTGGAGAGAGCACGGCCCCTGACGAGAGACGTTCGGCGCGGTTTTATTCGTTTACCGTGTGCACGATCTCGCCTATTGCCGCGGTGAAAGCGAATTATTGGAGAGAGCACGGCCCCTGACGAGAGACGTTCGGCGCGGTTTTATTCGTTTACCGTGTGCACGATCTCGCCTATTGCCGCGGTGAAAGCGAATTATTGGAGAGAGCACGGCCCCTGACGAGAGACGTTCGGCGCGGTTTTATTCGTTTACCGTGTGCACGATCTCGCCTATTGCCGCGGTGAAAGCAAATTATTGGAGAGAGCACGGCCCCTGACGAGAGACGTTCGGCGCGGTTTTATTTGTTTACCGTGTGCACGATCTCGCCTATTGCCGCGGTGAAAGCGAATTATTGGAGAGAGCACGGCCCCTGACGAGAGACGTTCGGCGCGGTTTTATTCGTTTACCGTGTGCACGATCTCGCCTATTGCCGCGGTGAAAGCGAATTATTGGAGAGAGCACGGCCCCTGACGAGCGACGTCCGGCGCGGTTTTATTCGTTTACCGTGTGCACGATCTCGCCTATTGCCGCGGTGAAAGCAAATTATTGGAGAGAGCACGGCCCCTGACGAGAGACGTTCGGCGCGGTTTTATTCATTTACCGTGTGCACGATCTCGCCTATTGCCGCGGTGAAAGCGAATTATTGGAGAGAGCACGGCCCCTGACGAGAGACGTTCGGCGCGGTTTTATTCGTTTACCGTGTGCACGATCTCGCCTATTGCCGCGGAGAAAGTGAATTATTGGAGAGAGCACGGCCCCTGAGGAGAGACGTTCGGCGCGGTTTTATTCGTTTACCGTGTGCACGATCTCGCCTATTGCCGCGGTGAAAGCGAATTATTGGAGAGAGCACGGCCCCTGACGAGAGACGTTCGGCGCGGTTTTATTCGTTTACCGTGTGCACGATCTCGCCTATTGCCGCGGTGAAAGCGAATTATTGGAGAGAGCACGGCCCCTGACGAGAGACGTTCGGCGCGGTTTTATTCGTTTACCGTGTGCACGATCTCGCCTATTGCCGCGGTGAAAGCAAATTATTGGAGAGAGCACGGCCCCTGACGAGAGACGTTCGGCGCGGTTTTATTCGTTTACCGTGTGCACGATCTCGCCTATTGCCGCGGTGAAAGCGAATTATTGGAGAGAGCACGGCCCCTGACGAGAGACGTTCGGCGCGGTTTTATTCGTTTACCGTGTGCACGATCTCGCCTATTGCCGCGGTGAAAGCGAATTATTGGAGAGAGCACGGCCCCTGACGAGAGACGTTCGGCGCGGTTTTATTCGTTTACCGTGTGCACGATCTCGCCTATTGCCGCGGTGAAAGCAAATTATTGGAGAGAGCACGGCCCCTGACGAGAGACGTTCGGCGCGGTTTTATTCGTTTACCGTGTGCACGATCTCGCCTATTGCCGCGGTGAAAGCGAATTATTGGAGAGAGCACGGCCCCTGACGAGAGACGTTCGGCGCGGTTTTATTCGTTTACCGTGTGCACGATCTCGCCTATTGCCGCGGTGAAAGCGAATTATTGGAGAGAGCACGGCCCCTGACGAGAGACGTTCGGCGCGGTTTTATTCGTTTATCGTGTGCACGATCTCGCCTATTGCCGCGGTGAAAGCGAATTATTGGAGAGAGCACGGCCCCTGACGAGAGACGTTCGGCGCGGTTTTATTCGTTTACCGTGTGCACGATCTCGCCTATTGCCGCGGTGAAAGCGAATTATTGGAGAGAGCACGGCCCCTGACGAGAGACGTTCGGCGCGGTTTTATTTGTTTACCGTGTGCACGATCTCGCCTATTGCCGCGGTGAAAGCGAATTATTGGAGAGAGCACGGCCCCTGACGAGAGACGTTCGGCGCGGTTTTATTTGTTTACCGTGTGCACGATCTCGCCTATTGCCGCGGTGAAAGCGAATTATTGGAGAGAGCACGGCCCCTGACGAGAGACGTTCGGCGCGGTTTTATTCGTTTACCGTGTGCACGATCTCGCCTATTGCCGCGGTGAAAGCAAATTATTGGAGAGAGCACGGCCCCTGACGAGAGACGTTCGGCGGGGTTTTATTCGTTTACCGTGTGCACGATCTCGCCTATTGCCGCGGTGAAAGCGAATTATTGGAGAGAGCACGGCCCCTGACGAGAGACGTTCGGCGCGGTTTTATTCGTTTACCGTGTGCACGATCTCGCCTATTGCCGCGGTGAAAGCGAATTATTGGAGAGAGCACGGCCCCTCACGAGAGACGTTCGGCGCGGTTTTATTCGTTTACCGTGTGCACGATCTCGCCTATTGCCGCGGTGAAAGCGAATTATTGGAGAGAGCACGGCCCCTGACGAGAGACGTTCGGCGCGGTTTTATTCGTTTACCGTGTGCACGATCTCGCCTATTGCCGCGGTGAAAGCAAATTATTGGAGAGAGCACGGCCCCTGACGAGAGACGTTCGGCGCGGTTTTATTCGTTTACCGTGTGCACGATCTCGCCTATTGCCGCGGTGAAAGCGAATTATTGGAGAGAGCACGGCCCCTGACGAGAGACGTTCGGCGCGGTTTTATTCGTTTACCGTGTGCACGATCTCGCCAATGTGCCGCGGTGAAAGCAAATTATTGGAGAGAGCACGGCCCCTGACGAGAGACGTTCGGCGCGGTTTTATTCGTTTACCGTGTGCACGATCTCGCCTATTGCCGCGGTGAAAGTGAATTATTGGAGAGAGCACGGCCCCTGACGAGAGACGTTCGGCGCGGTTTTATTCGTTCACCGTGACCACGATCTCGCCTATTGCCGCGGTGAAAGCGAATTATTGGAGAGAGCACGGCCCCTGACGAGAGACGTTCGGCGCGGTTTTATTCGTTCACCGTGACCACGATCTCGCCTATTGCCGCGGTGAAAGCAAATTATTGGAGAGAGCACGGCCCCTGACGAGAGACGTTCGGCGCGGTTTTATTCGTTCACCGTGACCACGATCTCGCCTATTGCCGCGGTGAAAGCAAATTATTGGAGAGAGCACGGCCCCTGACGAGAGACGTTCGGCGCGGTTTTATTCGTTTACCGTGTGCACGATCTCGCCTATTGCCGCGGTGAAAGCGAATTATTGGAGAGAGCACGGCCCCTGACGAGACACGTTCGGCGCGGTTTTATTCGTTTACCGTGTGCACGATCTCGCCTATTGCCGCGGTGAAAGCGAATTATTGGAGAGAGCACGGCCCCTCACGAGAGACGTTCGGCGCGGTTTTATTCGTTTACCGTGTGCACGATCTCGCCTATTGCCGCGGTGAAAGCGAATTATTGGAGAGAGCACGGCCCCTGACGAGAGACGTTCGGCGCGGTTTTATTCGTTTACCGTGTGCACGATCTCGCCTATTGCCGCGGTGAAAGCAAATTATTGGAGAGAGCACGGCCCCTGACGAGAGACGTTCGGCGCGGTTTTATTCGTTTACCGTGTGCACGATCTCGCCTATTGCCGCGGTGAAAGCGAATTATTGGAGAGAGCACGGCCCCTGACGAGAGACGTTCGGCGCGGTTTTATTCGTTTACCGTGTGCACGATCTCGCCTATTGCCGCGGTGAAAGCAAATTATTGGAGAGAGCACGGCCCCTGACGAGAGACGTTCGGCGCGGTTTTATTCGTTTACCGTGTGCACGATCTCGCCTATTGCCGCGGTGAAAGTGAATTATTGGAGAGATTACGGCCCCTGACGAGAGACGTTCGGCGCGGTTTTATTCGTTCACCGTGACCACGATCTCGCCTATTGCCGCGGTGAAAGCGAATTATTGGAGAGAGCACGGCCCCTGACGAGAGACGTTCGGCGCGGTTTTATTCGTTCACCGTGACCACGATCTCGCCTATTGCCGCGGTGAAAGCAAATTATTGGAGAGAGCACGGCCCCTGACGAGAGACGTTCGGCGCGGTTTTATTCGTTCACCGTGACCACGATCTCGCCTATTGCCGCGGTGAAAGCAAATTATTGGAGAGAGCACGGCCCCTGACGAGAGACGTTCGGCGCGGTTTTATTCGTTCACAAGACCACGATCTCGCCTATTGCCGCGGTGAAAGCAAATTATTGGAGAGAGCACGGCCCCTGACGAGAGACGTTCGGCGCGGTTTTATTCGTTCACCGTGACCACGATCTCGCCTATTGCCGAGCTGGTTTGCGTTACCGCACTGGGCCCCGAAGGACCAATCTCCGTGTCCGGGTTCGGGATTATTAACCCGATTCCCTTTCGGTCACTGCGGGGCTCTCTCCACTGCAAAAAAGTGCTCCCGCTTCGGAAAGAACTTCTCCTTTCCCTTAGGACCGACTGACCCATGTTCAACTGCTGTTCACATGGAACCCTTCTCTACTTCAGTCCTCAAGGTTCTCACTTGAGTATTTGCTACTACCACCAAGATCTGCACCAGCGGCGGCTCCAGGCGGGCTTACGCCCGACACCTTCAACGCTCACCGCAGCGGCCCTCCTACTCGCTGCAGCTTAGCACCCCCTTGTTTGCGTGCATCTGCCGGCAGCGGCCGGGAATAGGCTCGACACTAGAGCGCCATCCATTTTCGGGGCTAGTTGCTTCGGCAGGTGAGTTGTTACACACTCCTTAGCGGGTTCCGACTTCCATGGCCACCGTCCTGCTGTCTTAAGCAACCAACACCCTTCATGGGATCTCATGAGCGTCCCGCATCGGGCGCCTTACCCCGGCGTTTGGTTCATCCCACAGCGCCAGTTCTGCTTACCAAAAGTGGCCCACTTGGCACTCTCATCGCTTCCGGAGGCCTCAGACCAGAAGGCCTCCGACACACCCATTGAAAGTTTGAGAATAGGTTGAGGTCATTTCGACCCCAATGCCTCTAATCATTCGCTTTACCAGGTGTGACTGGTCTCGGCAACAAACGCCAGCTATCCTGAGGGAAACTTCGGAGGGAACCAGCTACTAGATGGTTCGATTAGTCTTTCGCCCCTATACCTGGGTCGGACGATCGATTTGCACGTCAGAAGCGCTTCGGACCTCCACCAGAGTTTCCTCTGGCCTCGTCCTGCCCGGGCATAGTTCACCATCTTTCGGGTGCCAACGTGTGCGCTCTAGCGCCGCCCCCACGACGTGAGCGTGTGGGGCGGGCCGTTGCTGCTCCCTTCATCGGACCCCTGGGCGGCCCGGGATCGCAACTCGGCACGGCACGAGGCCGCGCCTTCACGTTTCATTGCGCCTCTGGGTTTTGAGGGACCCATTGACTCGCGCACATGTTAGACTCCTTGGTCCGTGTTTCAAGACGGGTCGGATGGGTTACCGACCTACTCGCCGCCAACCATGACGACCCTCCGCGGAAAGAACCCGCCTCGCCGGTTCCGAGCCCCAAACACCGAACGTCAGGCGAATACCTGGCGTAAGGCAGGCGACCCGTTGCCCAGCCGGGTTTCCCGCTCCGCATTCCGGAGGGCATCGTTTCGGGCCTCCCCGAAGGGAGTAGCCCATGAGGCCTGGGCAAGGTGACGTACTCGATTACCGGCCAGGTATAACTCCCACGACAGCCAAACAAGTGCCGTCGCCGGTCACCTCCAGCGGCCGGACTCAAAGTCGTTCTTGAAAGGGTTACCCGTGCCAGTCGCGGCGTCCTACCGACGGTGGAAAATGCGTTCCGGAGTGCGCGGCACCGCGCGGGCAGCCGGAACGGGCCCCCCCGACAAGGAGAGCCCGTAAACCAAGACGCTGACACCGCTCCACGTCACAGCGAAACTGAATCCCACCGCCCTCGAGCTTCGAGGGCCCACCCGTTTTACTCTAAGCGGTTTCACGTACTCTTGAACTCTCTCCTCAAAGTTCTTTTCAACTTTCCCTCACGGTACTTGTGAACTATCGGTCTCTCGGACGTATTTAGCCTTAGATGGAGTTTACCACCCAATTAGGGCTGCACTCTCAAGCAACCCGACTCACGGGAGGTTCCATCCCGAGAGAGCAGTGGCGGAGACGGGCCTGGCACCCACTCTGGGTCAAGCCCCTGTCAGGGGGACTTGCACCACCGCAAAACTCTCGGGAACGTTACGTCCCATACACCACATTTCCCGATCGCCGGCAAGGACGAGGGATTCGGTGCTGGGCTAGGTCCCGTTTCGCTCGCCGCTACTAAGGGAATCCCTGTTGGTTTCTTTTCCTCCGCTTAGTGATATGCTTAAATTCAGCGGGTTGTCTCGCCTGATGTGAGGTCGACAATTCATTTTGTGCGCTTTCCAACAAAAACTTCGCCTCCTTACCACATGTCAAAAACACAAAAGGATGGCGAACTAACAGTTGTTGTACACACGCTTTGCATCGTTTTCGATTCGACAAAAAAGAAAGCGCGCAATCCAACGGCATTCCCCTACTGGATGGCTCCAGTATTCATCGGGGACGCGAAGGTCTTAGACTGACGGAAGGCTACGACGCAAAAAACTTTCCTCCCAGAAGTGTTTTTCTTTTTTTTGTGCAAATCAACGCCACGAGATTTACATTTGCCGACGCCGCGTTTCAACGCGCCAACGCCAACTCCGTCCCACGGTTTTTCCACTCGAACAACATCCACGCCAAAGAAAACAGAATCGATCGAAAAGAAACCGTTTCAAATCTCCGTTTCTAACGCACCGACGTCACAGCGCCGTTCAACGTGCGAAAGATTTTTTTGGTACGGGATTTTCCACAAACGGTATCCATCGAGTTTCGTTTTCCCATGCAGTGTTCGATAAAAACTCGTAGGAGGAGGAGGACTGGTTAAGCGCACGCGTGCAATCGCACCACTCGTGCATTTGCTCAAAGAAAACGCAACGCAAGAAAGCATAAAACTGCGTGCTGCCCACGATCCGACACAGTCAAAACGAGGTAGAAAACAAATTCTCCTCTCTTGATATATGATCCGACCCTCACACAGACGAAGCCACGGGAAGGCCCGAGGCCGCAATGTGCGTTCAAAGAGTAAGCGCTCAGTGTGTCCTGCAATTCACACCAAGTCTCGCTACTGGCTGCGTTCTTCATCGACCCGAGAACCGAGTGATCCACCGCTTAGACTCGTGTTTTTGGATTTTTCAATCAGTACGACAAAACACAAGTTGTTGTTTTTTTTCGCGCCCGGCACATCCCATGCCATCTCGAAAGCGCAAAAAAAAAGGCCTCTTCTCAAACACCTCTTCGTTAATCAAAACATAAGGGCGATCCTCGAGAAGAGACGAAAAAGGGGGCGATGCGCCTTTTGTAACCCGCGGATTGTCCCGGTGCACTTGAAATCTCCTCTCAATCGAGGCAGCAGAGGGCTCCCGCTGGGCGCATCATCGAAAGGAACGGAGGCCACCCAAAGAAAAAGGCACGTCCGAACCACAGTTTTTTTTTTTTGTGCCGTCCCGACGGCATCCAAGCTTGCTCGGGATCGGCGCCAGATAAATTCGCACATCGAGTCCATTCCCCGTACAAGAGGAAGAAGACAAAACGATGCCAAATAACATCCGGTAATGATCCTTCCGCAGGTTCACCTACGGAAACCTTGTTACGACTTTTACTTCCTCTAAATGATCAAGTTTGGTCATCTTTCCAACACACCGGCGCAACCGAAAGGCCGCTCCGGGTATCGGTCCGAAGACCTCACTAAATCATTCAATCGGTAGTAGCGACGGGCGGTGTGTACAAAGGGCAGGGACGTAATCAACGCGAGCTTATGACTCGCGCTTACTGGGAATTCCTCGTTCAAGGGGAACAATTGCAAGCCCCTATCCCAATCACGAAGGAGGTTCCACGGGTTACCCAGTCTTTACAGACAGGGATAAAAACACGCTGCTTCCTTCAGTGTAGCGCGCGTGCGGCCCCGGACATCTAAGGGCATCACAGACCTGTTATTGCTCTGTTTCGTGCGGCTAGGAGCCGCTTGTCCCTCTAAGAAGGGTGCGAGGTGCAGAGAACCACACACCTATTTAATAGGCTAGAGTCTCGTTCGTTATCGGAATTAACCAGACAAATCGCTCCACCAACTAAGAACGGCCATGCACCACCATCCACCGAATCAAGAAAGAGCTCTCAATCTGTCAATCCTCCCAGTGTCCGGGCCGGGTAAGTTTTCCCGTGTTGAGTCAAATTAAGCCGCAGGCTCCACTCCTGGTGGTGCCCTTCCGTCAATTCCTTTAAGTTTCAGCTTTGCAACCATACTTCCCCCGGAACCCAAATACTTTGGTTTCCCGGAAGCTGCCCGCCGAGTCATTTGAGTAACTCAGGCGGATCGTTGGTTGGCATCGTTTATGGTTAGAACTAGGGCGGTATCTGATCGCCTTCGAACCTCTAACTTTCGTTCTTGATCAATGAAAACATTCTTGGCAAATGCTTTCGCAGTAGTTCGTCTTGCGACGGTCCAAGAATTTCACCTCTAGCGCCGCAATACGAATGCCCCCGTCTGTCCCTCTTAATCATTATCCTGTATTCCACAAACCAACAGAACAGAAACAGGATCTTGTTCTATTATTCCATGCACTGTTATTCAGGCGAATCGCCTGCGTTGAGCACTCTAATTTTTTCAAAGTAAACGCGCCGGCCAAAGCAAGGCACCTGATGAAGGGAACCAAGCCACGACAGGCATGATGTTCAGCACGGGCCGTAACGTGGTGTCCACGCACTTCCCGCCTGTAACTGAGATCCAACTACGAGCTTTTTAACCGCAGCAACTTTAGTATACGCTATTGGAGCTGGAATTACCGCGGCTGCTGGCACCAGACTTGCCCTCCAATGGATCCTCGTTAAAGGATTTAGAGTGTACTCATTTCAATTACGGGGCCTCAAAAGAGTCCCGTATTGTTATTTTTCGTCACTACCTCCCCGTGCCGGGAGTGGGTAATTTGCGCGCCTGCTGCCTTCCTTGGATGTGGTAGCCGTTTCTCAGGCTCCCTCTCCGGAATCGAACCCTGATTCTCCGTTACCCGTAACAACCATGGTAGGCGCATAACCTACCATCGACAGTTGATAAGGCAGACACTTGAAAGAAACGTCGCCGGCTCGTGGCCGTGCGATCAGCACAAAGTTATCTAGAGTCACCACACAAAACGGACCGAAGCCCGATTGATCTTGGTCTAATAAAAGCACCCGTCGCCCCGAGGGGCTTCGGGCTCACTGCATGTATTAGCTCTAGAATTGCCACAGTTATCCAAGTAGGAAGAAACGATCTAAGGAACCATAACTGATTTAATGAGCCATTCGCGGTTTCGCCTTGTTTCGGCATGTACTTAGACATGCATGGCTTAATCTTTGAGACAAGCATATGACTACTGGCAGGATCAACCAGGTAATCTTTTCGTGGTGGGTCGCCCAAAACCCTACCAACGCGCGGACGCGGGGCCACCGTCAGGCGCCCCTTACGAACCGCAAACACACACAACGCTTAGGAATTACTTCCAAATCCAAGAAGAAATGAAGCACGTTCGAGCGCGCAGCCGGAATATCCCCGACCGAGGTCGGTACCGACGCGGCAAGAAGCGCATAAAGTTCTTTCTCGTCGTAGCAACAGAAAGTCGTACGCCAAAAAAAATCATTGACGACGCCTTCGCAGCGTTGCCGAGCTTTCAGGTCCCTTGAGGACGCGAGGACGCACCCCGGCCTTCGGTCAGAACGCACTCGTCATTTCACACCGTTCGGTTAGCGCGGACGCTCCGAAACACCCTCCTCTCGCATTCGTTTTCAAGACACAGGTGCACCCGAGAACCGACCCCAACGGCAGACGCAAGAGATCGCAGGTACCTTGCTGTAACGACCATGCGGCGGAGGCAGCGGCCGAGACGGCGACGAAAGGCGTCGGCGACGTCGTCAGACGACGCTCGCACCAATCGAACGCTCGACAGACCCCACCTCCACATAATAGCACCGATAAGTATAAAGAAGATCCTTCAAGAGCATTCTGTACATAGTTTGTGGTTATCAGTTTCGGTGACTGACTGACTGACTTACTGACTTACTGTCTCTCACTTATGTGGCTCCTCGTTATTCAGTATCATTTATTTGTCCTTCTTTCTTTCTTATTTTTTCCCCTCTCTCTCTCCTTATATATATATATATATATATATATATATATATATGTATGTATGTTTGTGTGTGTATATATATATATATAAATGTTCTTTTTTTCCTGTCTGCCTCTATATATACATACATACGTACATACATCCTACCCCTATAAAAAAAATTATTTCTCGCTTTTTATTAAAAACGTGCTGACCCCTGCTTGACTCTGATTACTTCTTTTCGACTTTCAGTTCATGTTAACATGGTCAACAGAAAGTTTATCGACTTTGTTATTACAAAGTAAACCAATATTTACACGGGGCGTTTCATGCGTTTTGAATTGTGTCAGAGCCGAACAATGAGCGCTATAGTAAGTGAGATTGTCCCTGCTTTTAATCCGAATGCTCGCGGTATCGCGCGTGTTTACGGCAGGCTTCATAATAGGCAATTTTCTTTCTTTACACTACTCTTCTTTCCTCACTTCATTGTTTCTACCATTGGTTTCGTTTGGAAGGCCCCTCCACTTAGTTTCCGACAAAGTCCTCTCAAGGAACGAAGTGAGAAGCACGGGATTAACAAAAGAAAAAGATGCGTGTTTTCTAGCGGTTACCCGTGTCGCTTTGCGACACGGGCTTTCTGGCGCTTTCAACTGGGCGAGAGCCGAACAATTTACCCTACTGCACTTGCGACGGGCAGCGCTTTCAAACGGAATACTGGAAATCTCGCTTACTCTTCTGGCAAGTTTGATAGGAGACAAATATTATTCTTTTCACGCGAATTGTTCGCTCTATTTCTAATCTCTCTCTTCCGTGTCCTTGGCATGGAACGCCCGCTTCGTCTCCCACAAAGTACTTCCGAGGAATCAAGTGCAAATCACGCGACTTTAAAATGTGCGTGTTTTCTAGCGGTTACCCGTGTCGCGAGGCGACACGGGCTTTCTGGCGCTTTCAACTGGGCGAGAGCCGAACACTGTACACTACTGCACTTGCGACGGGCAGCGCTTTCAAACGGAATACTGGAAATCTCGCTTACTTTTATGGCAAGTTTGATAGGAGACAAATATTATTCTTCTCACGCGAATTGTTCGCTCTATTTCTAATCTCTCTCTCTTCCGTGTCCTTGGCATGGAACGCCCGCTTCGTCTCCCACAAAGTACTTCCGAGGAATCAAGTGCAAATCACGCGACTTTAAAATGTGCGTGTTTTCTAGCGGTTACCCGTGTCGCCAGGCGACACGGGCTTTCTGGCGCTTTCAACTGGGCGAGAGCCGAACACTGTACACTACTGCACTTGCGACGGGCAGCGCTTTCAAACGGAATACTGGAAATCTCGCTTACTTTTATGGCACGTTTGATAGGAGACAAATATTATTCTTTTCACGCGAATTGTTCGCTCTATTTCTAATCTCTCTCTTCCGTGTCCTTGGCATGGAACGCCCGCTTCGTCTCCCACAAAGTACTTCCGAGGAATGAAGTGCAAATCACGCGACTTTAAAATGTGCGTGTTTTCTAGCGGTTACCCGTGTCGCGAGGCGACACGGGCTTTCTGGCGCTTTCAACTGGGCGAGAGCCGAACACTGTACATTACTGCACTTGCCATGGACAACGCTTTCAAACGGAATAATGGAGATGTCGCGTGCTTTACTGCCAAGCTCAATAAGAGACGAATTTCTTTCTTTTTACGGGAATTATTCTCTCTATTTCTAATCTCGCTCTTTCGTTTCATTGGGAAGGAACGCGCGCTTAGTTAGCCGCAAAGCAGTCTGAATTAATCACGTCCAAAGTACAGAATTTTACAATATATAGTGTTTTTACCGGTTGACCGCGTCAGAAAGCGTACCTTTCCGACGAGGTCTGTGTCGCTTTGACGTGAGCGGGAGCAACGCGATTTGGGCTAGTGCACGCGAGATTGGCAGCGCTTCCAATTCCAGTACTGTAGATATTGCGTGCATTTTTTACACGCTTGAGGATGTGGGATTTTCTTTCTTGTGACGTGACCCGTTTGTCAAATTGTGTCTCGCTTTTTGGTATCGTTTAAGAAGCCCGTCCGCCTACAATCCTAAAAAAGAAAAAAAAAAGAAATTAGTAAAGAAAGACGCCCATACTTTTTTGTTGCTCTTTCTTTTATTATCTGCGCAGGATTTTAATTTGTGTAAGTTTTGTTTACCGTCCCGACTACGTAGGCGTTCGTACATGCCCGTCCTCGCGCCTCGAATTGTGTGCGAGCGAAATCAATCTCCCCAAGCTAGCTTCAGAAATTGGTCGAAAATCGAACGTGAGGAAAGCCAGAGATACGTGGTTTTCACAGGTCGTCCAAGATTAATCCATAAAGTGCGATATTGGTATATATATATATATATATATACATACATACATACACATACATGATTTCTGCGACAAATAGGAAGACAAAAAGACCATGTTCAAGCATAATATAGGAACATTGACACTTTGCACACACAAGGGAGGTCAAATGCCAAGTTTTTCTTCCTTGTGCAGGAAACTTTATTGCAATGTCAGAAGGGAAGTTCCACTCTAGAATTGTGCGCTCAATAAAGGAGGAAAGGAAATGCACTTGAAAACCTTCACAGTTCAAGTAAGAAAACATTTCGAAACGACAGTTTGTTTTCTTGCAGGGAGGAGAAGAGGGGAGAGAGGGAGGGAGGGAGGGAGGGAGGGAGGGAGGGAGGGAAGGAAGGAAGGAAGGGGGGGTGCCATGCACGGTGAAGACCAGAGTGTCGAACCGAAAACCGAAGCGAACGAAAAACCGGAACCGAGGAGTTAGTTTCTTCCGAACCGAAACTGACCCGCCAACTTGGAACTGTACGGAAGAAAATATAACTGTCTATTAGTCTGACGATGAATAGAAGTACAAGGGTGTACGGCAGGGATAGCTGAAAAAAAAAGGCTCTATGGACTTGGAGCGGCAGCCCAAAGTCGATGACGACGAAAAGAAAGCACACAGTTTCGGAAAACAGGCGGTAAGAAAGCGACAAATTAAGTAGCCGTCATGTCGAGTTGATTGCTTAGCTCTATTTAAGATGAAGGAAAAAAAAGTAGCACAATTGATGCTTGCTTGCTAAATTGAATCAACCATTATCTTGTAAAGAAAAAAAACCTCAAATGCCAATCACCTGTATTTTAGGCGACCCAACAGACTGATAACTTTTAAATTCAGGCTAAAATATAACACAAAAAAAAACAACAACAAGGAAAGACAGATATGCATGTAGCTTGTCATTTACTGCTCCATCAAATTTAAATAAAGCAATTTATTTCTCGGAACCTGAAAATAAGCGAACCCTACAAATGAATGGAAAGATACCCGTTTGCACTCTTGAAATAGTGTCTATTACGAAAAGAAGCACCAGGTGAATATAATATCACTTTAGCTTCTTCTTTTTCTTTTTAATACGGTACGCTGTTGGTTTATCTTAGTAAAATATATAAAATAGCGCAAAAAAGACGAGGACAAGGAGTATACAGGACAGGCACTCACTTTCAACTTGTTTTATCCAGGAAAAGTAAACATACATATATAGCTTTTATTCACGATAAGTGCCGAGGGCAGCCGAGAAGGCGGCAATAACCCCGGATAGTTTGATCGTGCTGGGAGACACCAGCATCCCAGCTCAAATATCTTCTACCCTTAAGAATATGTGCTGCTTTGCCTGTCGTGTGTATATACATGTTCACTTTTCCTGAATGAAACTAGTTCAACATCAGCGCCTGTCCTGTATACCTCTTGTTCTTCTATTTGGTGTGCTATTTTAATGTCCTACATTACTTTTGTGCTCCCGCAAATCGAAGCAAACCAATAAAAAATTCGGTTCGACACTCTGGTGGAAACTAAAAGCTTAGAAAGAAAGAGGAAAAAAGAAAAAGGAAAACATTTCTACAATAATGATAAGCAGGAGGAGGAGGAGGAGAACAAGAAGGCTAATAATGTGGAAAAAAAAGACGCGACCCAAATAAATCAATACAAAGGATGGTATAAGTCATGCATACTTACCACATGTAAAATTAAATAAAAAGAAAATTAGAAAAAAAATGTGTATTTATATATATATATATATATATTTTTTTTTTTTCTTTTATCCAGAGGCTTTGGCGCACGCACAGCACTGCACTGCACTGCACTGCACTGCACTTCACAACACAACGCAACGCAACGAGAGACTTTCCACAAACACACCACTGCGTACGAGGACACGACCACGTAGAGCTGCACGAAAACAAGCGCCGTAACTTAATAAAAAAAAATAAAAAAATCCTTTCACTGGACGGACGGCACAAGAACGGAAACTGCTCAAAGAGCACACACACACACGACACATATTAATGAATTAATAAGGGGCACAAGTAGAACCTAGTTGGGCGATACGTAGGACACGGCAACCACACCAGAGGCCTTGCACAAGCACAGCACTGAGCACTGAGCACTGAGCAGCAGGTCACAGGACAGAAATGACGTCCACGCTGAGTAGGAAGAAGGCAGGGAATTACGGACGCACGCGAGGTCACCCACAGGCACTTTCACCGGAACCACGCCACAACACCACGCTGCAGAGCGCGCACTGCAAAGCGAAACCATGCGCTCACCTTCGGAAAGCACGGAGGGCGGGCGGCACAGAGAAGCAAAAAGACGTCAAAAGCACATCGCGATGAAGCGGCGGCGAATGAACACTACTCACTGGTGGAAATGGATATCTCCTCAAGCGAAAACATGCAATGACCACGCATGGTTTAAGATGCACGTGGGAGACGCGCACACTTTCAGAAACCAGGTACGCCAACGCACGCGGGCAATAAGACGGACAAAACGCGTCGAAAATACATCGCGTGCAAGCAGCGCCGACTGCATACTACTCACGGTTGCAAAGGTTTCTTACAAGTTTGCACTCCAGAATCTTAACGCGTTGGAAAGCGTCCGAGCTCACCAAGAACTATCACTCCGCAGGAACAACGCAAAACAAAAGCAAAAAAAATAATAATAATAAAAAAAAAATGTAGGAGACCGCTAGATAGATGAAAACGCCGTCATACTTTGTAAACAGAATTTGGAAAATAAGTAGCGCCGCCAGGTGGTCGGCGCCCAAATAGATGCGGAGGCGCGCCTAAATTGTTTAAATATTTGCTGTTTATATGACGAGACGACGTAATGTAAAATCAAATCAATTAATTTAAACAAAAAGCAAAAACTAAAAAAAAAAAAATTAGAAACAAATGAATGAATAGTGGCGTCATCTAACGAACCTAAAGCAAGGCTCCGGTTTTCGAGCCGTTAACTGCGCAGCGCCATCTGGTTTGGATGGTAAAAGACACAAAATACGCAAGTGACAATGCTACGCGAGAGTCGGATGGTTGTTTTTAGCGAATCGGGGAAGTACGCTGGCGTTGTGCTTGTTTACGTGAGCGAAGCGAACGCGAGGGGTGGCTGGGCTGTCGCGACGAAGTCCCGACGAGTACACGCGTCCCTAATGGTTCAACAAAGAAGAAAACTCGAGGAGCGAACACACTTCCGCCATGTGCAAGCAACGTGAAGGCAAGGACACTCGAGAGAGGCACACAGTTTCGTTTTCGTTGGCTCTGCAGCGTCAAAGCCAGCCTTCCTTCCTTCGACGTGCAGCTTTCGTTCACCGGCATGGTCTTGGTGGATGGATTACGTCCCCACACTTGTGAGTGAGGTGAACACCTGTCCAGAGTTCCGAGTGACACCGAGCTGTTGAAAACGAGGGACCTGTTGACCAAGTGAAATTGAGGATACTGCACGACATTTCGATGTCGCTTGCTATGCATGCAGAAAATAAAAGCGCCACGAAAAATGTTGTTTTCTTCTCCTCTTTTTCTTCTTTCAGAACGCGGCTTTGTCGAAAGGGATACGTTCGTCTATGCAGCACAAGGACACCTCATTGCGCCTGCAGCGCATTTACTACACGGTCGCCGGACACTTTTGACGAATAGGGTCAAGAAGGAATGTTCAAACGACCGAGCACATAATATTCCAAGA
>NW_024609960.1:827500-840000 GCF_016920785.2 Ixodes scapularis | reverse complement strand
CTAGACTGGGCGGTTTTTGGTCTGGGATGGCGACACCAAATAACCCCCTACCATCCCAGTTTGGGAAGGTACGCCACCAACCATGTTTCGCCATCCACTATCTAATTATCCCTATCATGCTGCCTATGGTTGTAATGGGTTCCTTTGTTCTTGAGTTCAACAAGAGTTCATCTCATCTTGGATGAAAATCATCATACGTTCTAATATTTGAAGTGCCTTGGTATTGGACAACATTGCAGATTTTGTAGATTCATTAAAGTCATTATATTGAAGTTGTTGAAGTTGATTTCTAAAGAACAATGTCCATGCACAGGTAGTGAAGTAGTGAGCGAAATTTATTGCGTCCAGGCCGCAAAAGCATTTGTTATTATTTGCTATTTTAAAGCGAAAAAGATAGAATGGAAATTGTCCATGCCCAGTTAGAATTTGTGTAAGAAAGTGAGACGGTGGAAACGTGATGGGTATTTTATATACAGATGAAATCCATGTAAAAAGCTCTTTTCCTTGCCCCTTTACCTGCCATTCCTGTTCCCATTGTTGTTTAGGTTCATTAAATAGTTGTTTTTTGATATATTGTTTGGAGAATGAACATGAAATATATTTGCCTTGATAATATGCGAGTTTAGCATATTTATCAGCTAATTCGTTTCCCACATTTCCAGCGTGTGCCTTAACATATACAAGTTGAATTATATGTATTATTTTTAATTCCTGAATAAGATGTTTGATACTATGTATGTTTTTTGTTTTCGTTTCTATGTTTGCAATATTTTGAAGAAGGGATAGACTATCAGTGTATATAGTTATGATTAAGGGATGTGGTTTGTTATTCTTTATATATATTAATGCTTGCTCAAAGGCTATTCTTTCCGCATCATATATAGTCGCATATGGTGGCAGTCTAAATTGTTCAATTGATTTCTATTTCTTCAGATTCTGACATTACTACATAAGCGGCACCAACTTTTCTGGTTTTAAAGAGCCATCTGTATATATGTGCAAATTACTAGGGACACTGATATTTAATGCATAATCAAATTTGTGTTTCAATGCTGGATGTTGAGACCAGGAGTCATATTTATAATCAGAATTATGTCTGTTAAATGTTTCATTATTATATTGGATTTCCTTATGTGCTTGGAATAATGTGAATTGCTTTGTTTCCTTTTCTAAAGTAATATGCAATGGTAGGACGTTACTAAGTATTGGAAGACTTATATTACTAGTGGTACGATATGCCCGAGTAATATTTAATAGAGGAATACGCTGTATGGATGTTATTTTTCGGATTAAATGAGAATTATTTGTAGTTTTCCACCATGCACAAGCTCCATATACACAATACCTTTCTATACATCTAAGGTAGATGTCCCTCTGCTGTTGCTGGTTTATTCCCCAATGTATTTTTGAAAATGTTGATAAGTTTACTGTATGTTTTATAACTTTTTCCCTAAGATATTCGGCATGAGGTAGGAAAGTAAGGTTACCATCGAAAATTACTCCTAATATTCTCATTGTTGGAAGTATTTTTAGACTGATATTATTAATTCGTATAGTTGGAGGACGTGTTTGGGTGATTCTTCGACCTACAGCGAATAACAAGTAGTTGCATTTAGAGTAATTGAGAGTAAGTCGATGTTCAGTAGACCAATCAGCTATAGTTTTTAAGCAAGTATTAGCAGTGTCTTCTAGCGCTCGTCTGGTTGAACCAGAGACTATTAATATGGTATCATCGGCGTAGGCTTGTATGTGTACTGTAAGTGGGAAAGTTTTATTTAAGAGTTTTGATATTAAAATGTTCCATAAAAGTGGACTGAGCGGAGAGCCCTGAGGACATCCCATCTCTACCGGGCAAGTAACCACGCCAACTGGAGATACATATGTGTTTGTTCTATTTTGAAGGAAAGATAATAATAGCTGATATAAATTTGTAGGACATTTGTGTTCGCGTAGGTATTCAAAGATGATCGGGTGCCAGACAGAATCAAAAGCTCCCTGGAAGTCTAAAGATATCAGTACTGAGTGTTTATCATTAGCTCTATTTTCTTCGAGTGTGTGTCTTATCTGATGTAAAGCATTTGCAGTAGATTTTTCATGCGTGAATCCATATTGTTTGGGATGGAATAGATTATTCTGATATAAAAAGAAGTATAGTCTAGAATTCAATAAACGCTCAAGGACTTTACCAAAAATAGAATTTAGGCATATAGGTCTGTAAGAACGGGGATTTTCAAGAGGTTTGTTACGTTTATTGAGAAGTATTAATTTAGCTTCTTTTCACTGTTGGGGAAAATAACTATATTTTAAAGCACTATTAAATATGTTTAAGACAAAATTTGGATGTGAAGAGAAGATACATTTAAGTAAGTTAGAAGTTATATTATCTAAACCTGGGGCGCTTCTTGGTTTTAATTTTGTTATTATGCCCGTTACCTCATTTAGGGTGAAAAAATGATCATGTAAATGACCAATATTCCTATTAATAGATATTCGTAATTCCTTTTGTACAGGTGTATCATTTTCTATGTTATCTTTTTGAAAGAGGCATTTCATTATCTCCGTTAATGACTGTATAACATTTTACGTTAAGGTTCCGTCTTCTTTTAATATGGGAGGTATGATAAGAGGTTTTCTCATTTTTTCAAATGCTATTTTGTATGGCAGTCCAAAAATATTTTGTTTAGTGTTATCTGTACAGAAGTTTTGCCAGGAATTTTCTTTAGCATTCGTTATATCTATTTTGTACTCTTGTAAAAATTCGTAGTAGGCTCGTTTAAATATTTGTTTTAATTCTGGATTTTTAGATCTTTGGTAACGGCGTCTAAGTGCTCGTACTTTTTTTTCTTGTAATATCGAGTTCTGGAGTCCACCAGGGATGAGCTTTGTGTTTTTGTTTGACGTTTCGAATACATTTCTTACGATAGGCACTAAGTTTATCGTAAAATATATTTAAAATTATTTGTAATTGAAATGAAGAAGTAATTTGAGTGATCGATATCTGTTTGAACCATCGGTCTTCATGAATCATTTTAATTAAATTTAATTCTCCCTTTTTGGTTAGTCTTTTAATTGGTGCTTGCGTTGTATGAAACAGAGAAAAATATATATACCTATGGTCACTCAGTGATTCGGTTGTAAGGACCTTCCAGAAAACAACCTCTGATAATATATTCAGTGAAGTTAATGTCACGTCAATCCAACTTTTACCATTTGCTGTCTCGAAGGTAGGAATAGAATCACTATTGTTTAATGTTGCCAGGTTATTAGTCAACATAAATTCGATTAGTTCTGTTCCGCGTTTATCAGTTATTTCATTACCCCATAATCTACCTTTGGCGTTAAGATCTCCTCCTAAAATTATGTTGTTACATGTAATTGTTTCCAACTCATTTTTCAAAGCTAACAAATAGTCAATAAGATTACTCGATGGGGAGCAATATGTTGAGACAAGTTTGATTTTAGTGTTTTAGTTTCTATAATTATGATAATTCTATCTCTTTCAACTTTAATCGGAAATGGCACGATTTCAGTGTTTCTAATTATAATAGCACATAGTGGACGCGTTTTTGCAGCGAAAATGGTGTCATTAATTGAACATCCCGTTATATTATTGTTGGTTGTATAGTATGGTTCTTGTACTAGGAGAATGTCTGGTTGAACATCTGAGACAACCTTGGAAAGGTTATCTGCAGCTGCTTTGGAGTGAGCTAAATTTATTTGTAAAATTTTTAGATTTGATGCCATTTCAAATTAAAGCAGGTTTTGCCCTTTTTTTCAGTATGCAGTACGCATTCGGCGTTTTTCTGTTTGTTGTTTGTAGAGCGGGCAAATTGTCTCGTAAAATGTATGATTCACCGCAAGAGATGTTCCTTGCTTTTCGTTTGATTTAGTGCATGCCGCACATTTTTTCTCTCGTGTGCATCTGCCTTCATGCATAGAGCAGCATCGGCCACACACTGTCCCATCTGCCTGGCAGAAGCGGCGCGTGTGACCGTACTGGCAGCACTTGGAGCACCTCACAACATGGAAGAACTCGGAGATGGGACACCGAGTCCAACCAAGTGTGAGGAAGGTTTTTTGTTTTACAATTTTGTAGATTACAGGATCTACTTCCAGAATGAAGGTCTGCGTCCCGCTGAACCGGTCAGGAAAGACAGACCTGATGGTGAGCTGTTCCTCGGTTACTTCCAGGCCATTCTGCTCCTTTAGCTTCAGAAACGCAGTTTCACGGGTGACCGAAGGGTCGACCCCCGTGACGCGAAACTGAGGCCTGAAGCGCACCGGGAACTTTGGTGTTAGTATGTCCTTCACCGTCTCATCTCCCTCGATGGCTGATTTAAGCCTATCGAGGCCTTCTCTGTTCGACGACTGGACGCTGACGCCATTTGATGAAATGTTTCGTACCGATACATCCTGTATGTTTAAAGTGACGGGGCTGAATCGTGTGGTCAAGGTCGCCCGGGTGTTTACATCTGGTTTCCCATATACCAAAAGAGTCTCTCGGTGTTCCTGGACGGGCACTGAATGCGTGCTCGCATCAGCCACCGTCGCGGGAAGGGAACCAGAAGTGCCGGCGAGAGCGCCTGGGCCCGCGAGAACCGAGGAGTATGTCGCCCGCACTCCCGGCCCCCCCCCCCCCTCCCTCCCTCCCGGAGGTCCCGCAGCTGGTCCACCTTCCCCTGAAGGTGCGCCACCTCCATGGAAACGAGCGTCAATGCGTCGCCGATTCCATTCACGCTCTTACTCAGGTCCGTCCAGGATTCGTGTGAGAGGCTCTTAGCGTGGCGCTTCATCAGAGTGATCATGGAGTCTTTGAGCACCGCGTATTGCTTCAGCGCGGACGCCACGACTGGGTTTACACCAGGCGCAGCGTCCAGCAGCGAAGTCACCGCGGTTGACTCACTCTGGGAGTCACGATCTGGTGTGACTGAGGCTACTTCACTCATTATGCTACTCAAAATCAAAGCGGCAACACTCAATTAGAGTGGCAATACTCAAATTAAAACGGTAATTATTACACCGCGGCAATATGGCTGTAGTGCAACCAATGATTCCAAATGTCAAATTTAGGAAAAATTAATGCGTTAACTGTCATAAATGTGATATCAGGGTTATCGCTAGGTTGTTAGAAATCGTATCGCTAAGTTGTCTTTAGGAAATAGTAGCTACAATTTAAAGAAAAATAGTTGAAACGATACAGCTTACAAATTGAAAGTCTCGGTGGTCTCGTCTTCTTCTTCCTCCTGGATAGGATAGTTGGTATATGGGAAACCAGATGTAAACACCCGGGCGACCTTGACCACACGATTCAGCCCCGTCACTTTAAACATACAGGATGTATCGGTACGAAACATTTCATCAATAGAGAGTTTTAGTAGATCGTTCCGATACCTCCGATAGCCCCGATAACGATACTATGCATGCACAAGAGAGGCGGTGGCGGAGTATCGGGTATCGTTATCGGAGTCATGGGAACGATCTACTAAAACTCTCTAATATCTACTATCCTCGGATAGTAGATAGGGACAGAATTATAAGTGGAGAGAATTTGAAAAAGACTGAAAAATAAAAGTCTCTCCAACCTGCACCACCCAAGGTATAACAGGTTTAAGCCAATTAGAAAAAATTAAAATATTAGCCAATTTGCTTTTTCCAATGAAAATGCCAATTCTTAAAAGGGGAAGAAGCGGAACCACGTACCAGGAACGAGCTCAAAAATGTAGCGGGCATTTATTCGTTTAATACTTGTTCCTTTTTTTTTTTTCATTAATCAGAAAATATATAACAAGTTGTCTTGAGCTGTCTCCTGGCGTTCTCATCCTTCTAGGTCCTGAGCTGAAAGAAAAAGAAATAAGAAAATTAAGGAAAGATATGTACAATGCAGCTGTATTTAGTATATTACACATGCTCTGACTTATGATTACTTTGTAAGGCTGGCTAAATGGAGGTATAGAAAGACTATCAGAGACTGATTAAGTGGTACGCTTAAGAGTTAGTTTAGATCTATGGCGTACAATGTTGCTTGTGCAAGAGAACTAAAGTTAATTTACAATTATAGTTCTTTTTTTTTCCGGGAGGCTCATTTTATGAACATAGTTTACATCTATTTACTTTGCCCTTTTTTTCAGTATTTACTTTTCTATCACACCTAAAACCAAACCCTCAGAGGGCCATAAGCGGACACATAGCCCTCCGAGGGTTGCAGGTTTGTAACCTTCAGAGCGGTCAGATTTTTGTTTGTCTGTATTTCTATTGATTCAATACTTAGGAACAGATACTCTACTTTGATTTCAGCCAGTTGGCCAAAACCTTGATTATGGGGTGTTTACGTGATCTTATTTTTGATTGGAATGGGACATGCGTTATTTGGAGCTATGGTAATAGGATAGTGTTGCTATTGACATCGTTGTTTCGGGCTATGAATCGCAACTGTGATGGTGCGAGGTGCAAACTTAATAAGAATGGTTATGTAGATGGTGTCCTGTTCAGATGTGTATGAAACAAGGTTATATGCAATGTACACTGTATACTGTATTGAAGTTGCATTTTTAGATCTTAAGTTGTTTTCTTCTTCTTTTCCCCTAAACTCTCTCTTAAGGTCTTTTTGGTGCTCGAACTTAGATGTATATTTACATATGAACATATTTACATGTTTATGTATATATGTACACAGATACTACCACACTCTGTTATATATATATATATATCTATATATATATATATTTAGTTATTTTATCATCACAGCCGAAATATTTACATTACTTCTCATATGTACATTGAGCGTTACTGCATTTACGTTAGTACACAGAGACATGTGTTATTTTAGCAATATGGAGAAATCTTAGATTTCAAAGATCGTTTTACGACTTTATATAATTAGTTTACATTTAATTACATCTATTTATTGCCCCTTTTTTTTCTCGTATTTACATTATTATTACAACACCTATAACCCCCAAAAGGCCATGCGCCAGCGCACAGCCCTTCGAGGGTCGCAGGTTTGTAACCCCAGAGGGGTTAGTTTTGTTTGTCTGTACAACTATTGATTTTGTACTTAAGAACAGATACTGTGCTTTGATCTCAGCCAGTTGGCCGATATCTTGTTTGTGTGGTGTTTACGTGATCTGATTTTTGATTAGAACAGGAGGGGCATTAATTGGAGCTATGGTAATGATTAGAAAAACAGTTCTGTTGGTGTTGCTATTCACATCATTGTTTCGGGCTATGAAATACAACTGTGATGGTGCGAAGTGCAAAGCTCTATAAGAATGGCTACTTAGATGGTGTCCGGTTTAGATGTGTATGAAACAAGGCTATGAGCGATGTATACTATATTGAAGTTGCATTTTTGAACCTTAAGTTGTTTTCTTCTTCTTTTATCCTAGATATCTTTTTTAGCTTTTTGGAGTTCGAACGCAGAAGTATATTTACATATGTACATATTTACATATTTCTGTACATAAGCACACACTTATTAACATATTTACACACTTTTTTTTTTCTTTTTGCACAGATTTTGTATTTCCCATTCTATCTGATATGAGAGTTATAGACTTTGATCCCTTCGTTTCATTATTTCATATTTAGGTGGTAGACATGTATACATATCAAGTGAACGACCTTCTCCATGAAACAACTTATAAAATATTTTTGAATGCTCTTATTAAATTCGTATCTGCAATTCTGAGTTCACGCATATCCTTGAAATTATATGGAGTTGAAGAGTGAGAGAGATTCGGATTTGCAAAGACAATGAAGTTGTAGCTTCAAAAGGAACTTTGTGTTGCCATTTGTACTGATTTTATGGTTTCCAGGCCCATCAGTGTGCGCAGCAACAGCTAACCTATCTATGACGTAGTAGACCAAGGTTGTAGGTGCAAGTCCGCAAGATTGGTATCCGCAAGACCGGGTTTTTTTTGGCCTGGGATGGCGCGCCAAGTACCCCCTACCATCCCCGCAGGGAAGGTATGCCACCAACCTCTTTTTCTTTTTTTTTGCCATCCACTATCTATCGAGTCCCTGTTCTTGTTATTTTTGCTGCTTTATGGCGTTCCTTGTTTCATTGCATATTCATTTCGTCTTGAATGAAGGTCATCATTCTCTCCAAAATTTCTAATGCTTTTGTGTTTTTCAGTATTGCAGATTTCGTTCTGGTGTCAAAATTATGCAGCTTAAGTTGATTCAATTTATTTCTAAAGAATATCGTGCACGGACATGTAGTGAAGTAGTGCTCGAAGCTGGTTGCTATCATGCCACAAAAGCAATTGCTCTTTGAAGTTATGTTGAATCTATACAGATAGAATGGGAATTTTCCATGTCCAGTCAAGATTTGTGAAAACAGATTTGAAGGTGGAAATAGATCGGGGATGTCATGAATGGTTGAAATCCATGTAAACAATTCCTTGTCCCTTCCCATCTCGTTCCATTCCATGTCCCATAGTTGTGTAGTTTCGTGGGCAAGTTGTTTTTTTACGTATTGTTTTGAGTAGGGGCATTGTACTAAGTTATCACTTAGGTGTGCTTGTTTAGCGTAGTGGTCTGCAAGTTCATTTCCCATATTGCCAACATGTGCCTTAACATAGACAAGATGTAATCTATGCATACTTTCTATTTCCATTATTAGTTGTTTTACTTGACTTATACTGGTTGTTTTTGTGTTTACATTTGCTAGGTTTTGCAGCAGGGATAGGCTATCTGTATATATGGTAATTATTGCGGGACTGTTTTTGTTATTTTTTATATAATATAATGCTTGTTCGAAGGCTATTCTTTCTGCATCATAGATAGTTGCATGTCCTGGAAGTTTAAATTGAGAGATGTGTTCTATTTCCATTGAGGGTAACATTACTACGAAGGCTGCTCCGACTTTACTAGGTGTTAAAGAACCATCGGTATATATGTGAAAATGACTAGGGACAGTTGTATTTAATTTAAATTCTATTTTATATTTACTTGCAGGGTGAGTATACCATGGATCAAAGAAATAATCTGTGTTATTTCTATTGAATATTACATTGTTAGATGATATCTCTTTGTTTTGTTGAAACAACCGAAATTGTTTAAGCTCTTTGTCAAGTGTGATGTGGATAGGGATAACATTACAAAGCACTGGCAGACTGACATTACTTGATGTTCGATAGGCACGAGCAATATGAAGTAGTGGGATTCGTTGTAATGATGTTATTTTACGTAATAGATGTGAATTATTACTACTCTTCCACCACACACTTGCACCATATACCATATATCGCTCTATGCATCTTAGGTACAATTCTCTCTGTTGTTTTTGATTTATGCCCCACTGAAGTTTAGAGAAAGAAGTTAGGTTCAAGGTATGTTTTAAAACTTTTTCTCTAAGAAATTCTACATGGGGAAGAAATGTAAGGTTACAGTCGATTGTCACTCCCAGCATACGTAACGTTGGAACAAATTTAAGACTGGTGTTATTTATACGGATTGTTGGAGGTCTTGCTTGTGAAAGACGACGACCTGAAACAAACATTATACATTGACATTTAGAGAGGTTGAGATGAAGTCGATGGTCTGACGCCCATTTAGTTATTTTGAGTAAACTTTCGTTGGCAGTAGTTTCTATATTTCTTCTGTTTTTTTCCTGAAACAATTACAATTGTATCGTCAGCATATGCTTGCATATATGTTAGAGGTGGCAGATCTAAACTCAGTAGATCTGATATTAGTATGTTCCAGAGTAAGGGACTCAATGGCGATCCTTCTGGGCAACCTAGTTCAACAGGGTGATGAATTTCTCCTGCAGCAGAAATGTATGACAAAGTTCTATTTTCAAAGAAAGATTTTAACAGGCTATACAGGTTAGATGGACAATTATGATCTCGAAGATATTTTAATACAAAAGGGTACCACAGGGAGTCGAAAGCTCCTTGGAAGTCTAAGGAAATAAGTATAGAGTGATTATCTGAATCCTTTTGTTCTAAGATAGTATTTTTTATCTGATACAGTGCATTTACCGCAGATGTGTTATGAGTAAATCCATATTGATTGGGATGAAACAGGTTATTGTTATATAAAAAATAGTATAGGCGTGAGTTAAGAAGTCGTTCTAATATTTTCCCGAAGATAGAATTTAGACATATAGGTCTGTATGAACGAGGTTTGTCTATAGGTTTATTAGGTTTATTTAGCGGAATTAGTTTTGCTCTTTTCCATTCTATTGGGAAGTAATGAAATTTGAGTGTGTTATTTAAAATATTAATTATGAAACCTGGATGCGAGTAGAAAATAGATTTCATTATATTTGAAGTAATATTGTCTAAACCAGGTGCACTTCTAGGTTTTAACTTTTTTATTATTTCTTGTATTTCTACCTCAGTAAAGTACAGGTCGTCAGGAGAGTTGGTATCCAACATGATGTTTGATCTGATTACATCTTGTTCTGGTGTGTCTATTTCAGAGTTGTCTTTCTGGAATAGACAGTTAATAATAAGAGTAAGTGATTCCATTGTGCTGGTGGTCAAAGTTCCATCCCCTTTCTGAATAGGGGGAATAATGAGTGGTGTTTTTATTTTTTCAAAAGCTATTTTGTATGGCACTCCAAAAACATTTTGCTTGGTGTTTTCTGTACAAAAGCATTGCCATGATGATTCTTGCAAGAAATCATAATATGCTTTTTTGAAAGTTGTCCTTAAAGTGGCATTCTTACATCGCTGATATCTTCGTCTTAGTGCTCTTACTTTCTTTCTCATGATTTCTAACTCTGCATTCCACCATGGATGGGGCTTGTGTTTTGCTTTAACATTTCTCATGTATTTCTTTCTATATGCATTGAATTTATGATAAAATATGGAAATTATTACTTTTAACTGAAACAGGGAATTAATAGGACTAAGACCAGTTTGCTTAAGCCAACGGTCTTCTTTTAATCTATTGAGTAAAAGGATTTCTCCTTTTTTCGTTAATCTTTTTACCGGTCTGATTTTTTCATGAAAAAGAGAGAAAAATATATATCTGTGATCACTAAGTGATTCCGTTTCCAAGACTTTCCAAAATACTACCTCGGTCAGTAGATTTATTGATGCTAACGTAATATCTACCCAGCTTTTACCATTTATCGTTTCAAAAGTAGGGAGTGAAGTATTGTTATTTAAAGTGTTTAGGTTATTGTTTAGCATAAATTCTATAAGTTCTTCCCCTCGCTGGTCTGTATTCTCCCCACCCCATATGCTACTTTTTGCGTTAAAATCACCACCTATTATTACGTATTCATGAGAAATGTTACTTATTAATTCATTTAAAGTGAACAGGAATTCTGTGAAATTAATAGATGGTGAGCTATATAAACATATTATTACTATTTTAGTGTTTCTATTTTCTATTTTCACGATGATTTTATCTCGATCTACTTTGATAGGAAAAACTGTGACTGAGTTATTTCTAATTACAACAGCACATAGAGGTTGTGTATCTGCAGCAATAACAATGTCATTCATTGAACAACCTATTATTTTGTTGTTATTAGAATAATATGGTTCTTGAATGAGTATAATGTCCGGTTTTAAGTCAAAAGCTACTCGAAAAAGATTATCAGCGGCAGCGCGTGTATGTGCCAAGTTTATTCGCATAATTTTTAGATAGTCATAGTTACTCCCGCCGTTTACCCGCGCTTTGATGAATCTCTTTACGTTGACATTCAGAGCACTGGGCAGAAATCACATTGCGTCAACACCGACCAGCGGCCATCGCAATGCTTTGTTTTAATTAGACAGTCGGATTCCCCCGGTCCGTGCCAGTTCTGAGTTGACTGTTTTTTGCCGGCCGAAGCATAGCACTTTGGGCACGAAGCCCTCGGACGCCGCGCAGCTGAGGCTTTCCACAGGAAGGTCCCGACGCTGGTCCGGGCTTGGCCGCGCCGCGTCAACGGCGAGCCCCGCCCAGTCCCGGTGCAGTGCCGTTCCTGCTTCAGGTCCCTAGCCCGACCGGCTCAGTCCTCAGAGCCAATCCTTATCCCAAGGTTACGGATCCGTTTTGCCGACTTCCCTTACCTACATTGGTCCATCGACTAGAGGCTGTTCACCTTGGAGACCTGCTGCGGATGTGGGTACGGTCCGGCACGAAAATCACACTCCCTCACTCGGATTTTCAAGGGCCGACGCGAGCGCACCGGACAGCGCAAGAACCGCACTGCTCTACGGAGCCACCATCCCTATCTCGGGGCGAACCCATTCCAGGGACTCGATCTCCTTACAGAGAAAAGAAAACTCTTCCCGGGGCTCGCATCGGCGTCTCCGAGCTGGTTTGCGTTACCGCACTGGGCCCCGAAGGACCAATCTCCGTGTCCGGGTTCGGGATTATTAACCCGATTCCCTTTCGGTCACTGCGGGGCTCTCTCCACTGCAAAAAAGTGCTCCCGCTTCGGAAAGAACTTCTTTCCCTTAGGACCGACTGACCCATGTTCAACTGCTGTTCACATGGAACCCTTCTCCACTTCAGTCCTCAAGGTTCTCACTTGAGTATTTGCTACTACC
>NW_024609960.1:805000-812500 GCF_016920785.2 Ixodes scapularis | reverse complement strand
TTCCTGAGGTACAACTCGATGGGTGTTGGAGGGAGGAAAGTATTTTTAGTTCAAGAATTACAAGTATGCCGGTGTGCAAGATATTATTTAGAGGTTCGATCATAATGGTGTGCCTTTCGAAGTGAGTTAAGAAGAGCGATTTAAATGGTGTGTATATTTTTATAGTTTATGTCAATGTCAAATGCTACTTTTCCTAGGACAGGTAAACAAATAATTAGATTATCTGATTATCTGTCTAATAGAGAATAGATGTTGTGAGTAGATTAAAAGAGAATTGACTGTATTAATAGATTTGTTTAATATTTTTCTTCTTTCTTTACACTATGCATGCATGAGGGTTTATTGCTACGAGCATTTCCATTTACTCGTTTTCCTCTTCGTCTTGTTTCTTAAGTTAGGATTGTCTTCGTCCCTTTCTCAGGTTTCTGTGTTCATTTTGTAAGTATGTGTAAGTTTCATTTTCAATTGGGTAGTCTTCGTGTGATCAATAAATCACTTCGAGTCAAAGATGTTTGAGTCCTTTGTCCATTTTCTTTCCGACACCACTTACATATGGAATCGGTGGTTCAAGAATGTGGTATACGATGTCAACCGACATTGCAGAACTGAAATTTTCTCCACTCCGTAGTAGATGGTGGAATCTAATGGTGAGGCCCGGGCGTCTGAAACTGGTCCAGAGCCCCCTATCATTAATACGGGTCCTCCCAATGTTTAAGAGAAAGAAGAAGCTAATCGTGAGGCCCGGGCGTCTGAAACTAGTCCAGAGCCCCCTGGGGTGAGTATGGGTCCTCCCAATATTTTAAGAAAAGGTAAAAGCTAAATGAGAGGCCCGGGCGGCTGGAACTAGTCCAGAGCCCCCTATCCCAAGAAATGGGTCCTCTCAGTAGTGAGTTTGTAAGAAAAGCAACATCTGTAGGAGAGGCCCGGGCGGCTGGAACTAGTCCAGAGCCCCCTATCCGAATAAATGGGTCCTCTCCAAGGTGGGTATTTGAAAGCATTTTCGATAAGTTATGGAAGCCCAGAGCTTAAGACAAGTCCTAAGCTCCCCTGATCTTTAGTGGGTCTTCCTCTTTCTTCAGACGTTGTAAAGTAAGGCTGTCTAATCTGTTATGTCATTGTCATTTTGTATTTAGTTGTTGTAAGTTGTTTAAAATGGGGCGTTTTCATTTTGTGGTTTTGAGTTGGGTTTTTCATTGTTGTTGTTTACCAATGTGTTGTGAAAATATGTTTAACATTCCCAGTCTCCTTCTTTTTCTTCTTATTATTTTCTATTCTTGTTCTTCCCCTTCGCTTCTCTTCTTGCTTCTTTTCTTATCTCGTTACTCGTAATAAACAATCATGCCACATTGCCTTGTTGTTAAATCATTGGTAGCATCGAGTCTCCAATTATTATTACGGTTTTTTTTTTTTTTTTTTAGGGAATTAATGATGTAATATATTGTACAAGGTTAGTCAAAGATTTAACTTTTGTTATTGAATTTAACATAGCTAAGCGTTTATTTGTTGTTAGGTTTTGAGTGTCTAATTCTTTTCTGTATCGCTGTGTTAATTGACATTCTTTCAGATAATGATCTATATTTAAACAAGATTCTCCACAAGGGCATATCGTGTGGTCTTGAATATTAAATCGATGGAAATAAAAAGGGAATCTTCCGTGTGCAGTTAGGAGTTGAGTTAAATGATACGAAGGAGGGAAGCAAGAAGGGATATTAGTTATGGACGGAATCCATTTTATTAATTCTGAGGTTTGCCCCCTTTCTTGCCAAATTTGGTCCCATTTTTTTCTTGCCAATTTTATAATGTTATGTTTTACATTTTGTTTTGATCTGGGAAGAGGATGAAAAACACCATATCTACGTGCCGAATTAGCAAACTGGTCAGCTAATTCATTACCTATGACCCCAGAGTGACTCTTCACGTGGTAGAAGGAAATAGCACGTTTTTCTATAATTTTTTGAATTAAGCTCTTAATGTTGTTAATTAATGAGTTTCGGTTTGTAGCATTTGCTAATGCTTGTAATACTGATAAACTATCTGTTATGACTATTAAATGGTAATGTTCGTTAATTGTAAGAGAGTATTCTAGTCCTTTAAAGATTGCTATAGCTTCCGCATCAAAGATAGTATTATGAGAGGCCAAATTATATTTACCTACCTTTAATATTCCTCCATTCTGTTTTAAGATGACATAAGCTGCTCCTACTTGATCTAAATAGACTGAGCCGTCTGTATAGAGTGACAACGTATTGTTCAATGAAGATAAGAGTTCTTTGTTATATTTTTGGAAATTAATTTGAAATTTAAGTGCTGGGTGGGTTAGCCAAGGATCTATAGGATGAGATACATCTTTTGGTTCAATTGTAACATTTTCAAATTTAGAGATATGATGTAGTTGGAATAATCGGAACATAAAATTTTCTATATCTAATATTATCTCTATTGGTATGCAATTACATAACACCGGAAGACTAATATTGGAAACTGTACAGAATGCTTTCGCTATTTTTAGTAAAGGAATTCGTTGAATTGAAATTAAAGTTCTTAACAGATGGGAATTCTTTGTGGGTGTCCACCATGCCGGCGCTCCATATACGATATATCTTTCTATACTGCGGATATAAATATCTTTTAATTGTTGTGAAGAAAGTCCCCAATTGGTTGAGAATATACGAGATATATTTTGGCTATGTGTGTGGACTTTGTGTTTAATATATTGAAGATGGGGAAGGAAGGATAAGTGTGAATCATATATTATTCCTAGAACTTTAATTTGGGAAACTATGGGTAATCTATGGGTTTGAAAATATACGATAGGAGGTCTATTCTGTAGATAGGTGCCTTTCGTAATTAACAGGTATTGACATTTTTTATAATTAAAATTTAGACAGTTCTGTGAAGCCCAAGTACCTATTATGTTTAATGTGTCTGATGATCTTGTTTCTAATTCTCGGCGTGAACTCCCCGCCACTACCACGACCACATCATCGGCGAAAGCCTGAATGTAAGTATGCGAGTGAAATTTTATCTCTAGTAAGCTAGTTAATAATATGTTCCACATTAGTGGGCTCAGAGGGGAGCCTTGTGGGCAGCCAATATTAGTTAATTTACTAATGTTTTGTTTATTTGGAGTAACAAATGTAATGATTCTATCTTGGAAAAAAGATTGAATGATGTTAAACAAATTGGACGGGCATTCGTGCTTTTTTAAGAAATTAAGTACTAATGGATAGCGAAGGGAATTAAATGCGTTAGTAAAGTCTAAAGAAATCATTATAGCAGATTTTCCGTGCTCTTTTATTTGTTTCAAATGGGTTGTTAATTGATACAATGCTAATGTTGAAGATTTATTATGAGTAAAACCGAATTGTAAATGGTGTAATAAAGTTTTAGAGTTGAGAAAGAAATAAATTCGATTATTAATTAATTTTTCTTATACCTTTCCCAAAACTGAATTGAGACAAATAGGCCTATAAGAACCCGGTAGATTATTGTCCCGGTCATTTTTGTTAATTAATATAATTTTCCCCTCTTTCCATATTCTTGGGAAGTAGCCAATATTTAAACAGGAGTTAAATATAGAAAGTAGAAAATGAGGATGAGAAGTCCAGATAGTACGGAGGTTATTAACATTTATTACATCAAGGCCTGGAGCAGTTTTATTCCGTAACTTATTAATTATAGTAGAAATTTCGAGAAATGTGAAAGGGGAGTCAGGTAAGGTCATGGGAGGAGTGGAATAGATAGGGACAGTGGGAATCTCGTTAATCCATTCATGCGCGTCACTAATTAGATGACGAGGCATTTGGCTATTTTTTTTATTTTTTTTCAACCCACCTCCACCCCGGTCCCGGCATGCTATCCCAACATGCTTTCCCTAGACCGACATTGTGGGCGTTTCCGCCACACGCTCTTTACACGCACTCACCGGTGCGAGTCCCCTAAAGTGATATTTATAACCACATAGGGGTATGCCCTTCTAAGCTCTGACCACTGGTATTGGCCATGAGCGAGCGGCCAGGCGTCATGCCTTCCTCCTTTTGCTGCCGCATGCGGCGGTCTTCAGAAAGACCGTCCTCTCCGCATCTCACACTAGGTGATTTAATCAATTCCATCGTTCTCCACGCTCCGTTATCCCAACAAACTCCTCTTTAGGTTACTCCAAAACCTCCAAATCCTTCTTCCTCGGCTTTGACCTTCATGACATGAGGGTGGGACCTCAGGCCCTCTTTGTCCGGGACGTAGAACGCCGGAACACACCAAATATGGCCAGCGACCCTTGCAGCGCTCGCACACTCATCAGTTTCGTGTCCGCTTTGGTGACACCCAGCCCATGGAGGTCGGCCCTTGACGATGTTGACCACACCCCTCTGTACGACACTGTACAGGAGGTGACGATGGGTGTTCCACTCCTATCAGCTTTGGCATAGGCTACAACCTCATCGTTCCTCGCATAATAATTCTGTTTCCTTCTATGGGCTGTTTCCAGTGGGGTGCTCGTGCCCACAACCTGTACATCGACAATGGCCGTACGGTCACCTTTCCGGATCACAATGTCCGGAAAGCGGGTCCCTTCCTTCGTATTTATACAGGGTTCCCGTTCGACCGACCGCTTGTCCACCTTAAACTTCTTGCACAGGTAGTCGACAATACCATTGTGTCGCTTGATCCTTTCACCGTGAGTGCGCTCACACTGCTGCAGGACGTGCCCCAGCGTCTCATTTTGGCGACATCCTGCCCTACAGGAAATGTCTTGGTTCCGACCCCTAGAGGTCCTGGCCAGCGTCGGAATCGCATTGATCCGCATCTTCGCACAGTCGACGAAATCCCTGCCACTCAAAAGGCGGGTGCCATCCGAGACCCATTGCTGAGATTCGGGCACCTCTTTGCACGTTCTCATGTGCGCTCCATCCACTGAATTGTGAAGGAGTTCTGCCCAGTGGTCCTTCACGTCCTTTGCTGTTGTTAGGACCCTTCCATTCACTGTAAGCAGATTCATTGCCTTCTGTTCTTCTAGTTTGAGGGCTGGACATTTCACTGCGTCTCCACATGCAGGAACATCACTCATGCATGCCATTCTTTGTATCTTGAGCCTTGGCAGCATATGCCGCAAGGCAGGGATCCCAAGCCCACCACTCTCCACCGGTGCATGAAAATAGCCCACCGGGGTGTTATGAGGTAGCCGTAACCACCCGCGGATTCTTAGCCGCACACAGGTGTCGAGGCGACGCAGTAACTTCGCTGTTACATGTGAAAACGTCCCTCTGTGGTAAAACCTCGGTAGCAGGTAGTGCTTTAACAACACGAGACGCTGCTGAGGTTTGAGCGGCGCAGTAGAACGTCGCTCGAGGAGTGGAATCAGCTCCCCCGTCAACGGCACCTTCCGTCCCCTTGTGTTGAAGAGTACACCCAGGTACTTCCATGATGCGATGCAATCAAGTGTTGGGATGTCTGATCCTGCTATCTGAAATGGTTGTTGCTCGACCTTGGTCTTTTTCTGCCTTTTTGAAGGCACCAGAGACAGCGTAGAAGATTTCTCTGGGTTGAAGCTGAGGCCTCTTGCTTTGAAGTAGGCCTCTGACTGATTCAGCAGCTCCTGCAGACCTCCCCTGTCGATGCAACAAGTGTCAGATCATCCGCAAAAGCCATCGCATTAATCATGGTTTCTCCCAGCCTGAATCCAATAATGGCCGGTAGCTCCCGAAGGAGTCCATCAACAACAAGGTTGAAGAGAAGCGGCGACAACGGGTCTCCCTGTTTGACTCCTCTGGCCGCTCTGATCTCTTCGCTGAGATCGCCCGACTGTACCAGTGTTTTACTCTGCTGGTACAGTACCTCCAGGTAGTGGAGGAATGTCTTCGGCAGACCCGCCGAGGACGCGGCAGCTAGTACCGCGTCCACCGAAACTGAATCGAAAGCTTTGCGCAAGTCCATCTGCGCCATGTGAAGTGTACTGAGTGTACGCCGACTCTCCGAGAGCAGGGCCTGCAGAATTGCGACATTCTCGCCGCACCCATCTGCGGGGACAAAGGCCCGCTGCCTCACATCAAGATCGACGCAACCCTGCAACCTCTTGGCAAGGATCTTGTGCAGCAATCTCAACAGATTCGGGGCAACTGCTATTGGTCGGAAGTCCTCAGGCTTAGTCGCCTCGGGTACCTTCGGTATGAAAGTAGTCCGAGAGACGGCCAGGATCCGCGGAACCTCTCCAATAACCAGGATTAGGTTCGTTAGCAGTGCCAGGTGAGAGAACGGAACGCTCCTCAGTTCTCTCGCAGTCATCCCATCCGGACCAGTAGCCGTAGAACACGGCGGGAGATGTTTTCGTATGTCATCCCTGGTGACCGGTTTCCATAGGTCGTCACGTATTTCCGTGGGCGGATTGACGTCCAATGGGGGCACAGGAGGTGTCTCAGTCATCGTGCGTTTCCAAAAATCAATGAAGTTTTGATGGTCGGTGACTTTATTCACTTGCGAACCATCGAGGATTTCTTGCGCACAACGGTGCCGGCTTTTCTGGTATAGAGCTTGAACTCTTGCATACTCAGACCGCCTCTGCTTCCGTTTTCCTCGTTTGGGTCTTTGTGGGGCCCTGTTTTTCCTTGTTATAGGCGCCTCCTTCCCTTCGCGCACGAAGTACACCCTAAGGTATTCTTCGAGATCCTTTTTAACTTCTTCACCTGCACATGCTCTCATGGCAATTGACTTGAGTACCTCACCCCCGTAGACATCAAGCGCTAGATCCGCCGCCAATTCCATTATAACAACCTGGAAATCCTGGTCCGGAACGGTACCGTGATGCTCTATCCCAGAGCTGTGTTGGGCCGAAGCCCCCGTCAATTCCTCAGTTTCCTGCTCTATCCCAGAGCACGGGTTGGCCGAAGCCTGCTCTATAACCTCAGAGCTCCGGGGACTCCCTCTTTTGGAGAGAGTCGGTCCTTGTTGAGGCGCATCAAGATCAGCACCATCGTCCTCCCGATCAGTCACAGCGGCCAAGGGACCTCCTGCAATGGTCACGTTTGATTCTTGATCAGTCCTAGGAGAACTCAGGCCCCTCTTCCTTCTGGGCCTCAAAATCTTTCCTGATGCAACTGTTGGAACACAGTCGGGCGGACCTCCCTTCTGGGACATCTGGTTCTTGGGCCTTAGGGTCCTACCCGTTGCGACTCCTTGGTCGCAGTCAGGTTGATCTTCCACTAGGCCTTCAGGGCATTGACTCTCCTCCTCCTGTATGGCTTGCAGGGAACATCGTCCTGCCTTCCTTCTCGACCTCAGGGTCATTCCTGTTACGACTAATGCATGATCGCAGTCAGGTTGCCCTTCCTCCTGGCCTTGAGGGCATAGCCATTCATCCTGTTCAGGATGGTCATCAGAGGAGGGTTGCCGAACCTCCGTTACCACGGTGGATGCTCTTAATTCCAACCGCTTGCTGGCCTCCTCAACCATCTGCCTGTGCTCAGGATTTCGACGGCGTGACTTGATAGCGTCGAGGGTTCTTTCTGG
>NW_024609960.1:792500-800000 GCF_016920785.2 Ixodes scapularis | reverse complement strand
CCCTCTAAGAAGGGTGCAAGGTGCAGAGAACCACGCACCTATTTAATAGGCTAGAGTCTCGTTCGTTATCGGGATTAACCAGACAAATCGCTCCACCAACTAAGAACGGCCATGCACCACCATCCACCGAATCAAGAAAGAGCTCTCAATCTGTCAATCCTCCCAGTGTCCGGGCCGGGTAAGTTTTCCCGTGTTGAGTCAAATTAAGCCGCAGGCTCCACTCCTGGTGGTGCCCTTCCGTCAATTCCTTTAAGTTTCAGCTTTGCAACCATACTTCCCCCGGAACCCAAATACTTTGGTTTCCCGGAAGCTCCCCGCCGAGTCATTTGAGTAACTCAGGCGGATCGCTGGTTGGCATCGTTTATGGTTAGAACTAGGGCGGTATCGGATCGCCTTCGAACCTCTAACTTTCGTTCTTGATCAATGAAAACATTCTTGGCAAATGCTTTCGCAGTAGTTCGTCTTGCGACGGTTCAAGAATTTCACCTCTAGCGCCGCAATACGAATGCCCCCGTCTCTCCCTCTTAATCATTATCCTGTATTCCAAAAACCAACAGAACAGAAACAGGATCTTGTTCTATTATTCCATGCACTGTTATTCAGGCGAATCGCCTGCGTTGAGCACTCTAATTTTTTCAAAGTAAACGCACCGGCCAAAGCAAGGCACCTGATGAAGGGAACCAAGCCACGACAGGCATGATGTTCAGCACGGGCCGTAACGTGGTGTCCACGCACTTCCCGCCTGTAACTGAGATCCAACTACGAGCTTTTTAACCGCAGCAACTTTAGTATACGCTATTGGAGCTGGAATTACCGCGGCTGCTGGCACCAGACTTGCCCTCCAATGGATCCTCGTTAAAGGATTTAGAGTGTACTCATTTCAATTACGGGGCCTCAAAAGAGTCCCGTATTGTTATTTTTCGTCACTACCTCCCCGTGCCGGGAGTGGGTAATTTGCGCGCCTGCTGCCTTCCTTGGATGTGGTAGCCGTTTCTCAGGCTCCCTCTCCGGAATCGAACCCTGATTCTCCGTTACCCGTAACAACCATGGTAGGCGCATAACCTACCATCGACAGTTGATAAGGCAGACACTTGAAAGAAACGTCGCCGGCTCGTGGCCGTGCGATCAGCACAAAGTTATCCAGAGTCACCACACAAAACGGACCGAAGCCCGATTGATCTTGGTCTAATAAAAGCACCCGTCGCCCCGAGGGGCTTCGGGCTCACTGCATGTATTAGCTCTAGAATTGCCACAGTTATCCAAGTAGGAAGAAACGATCTAAGGAACCATAACTGATTTATAGAGCCATTCGTGGTTTCGCCTTGTTTCGGCATGTACTTAGACATGCATGGCTTAATCTTTGAGACAAGCATATGACTACTGGCAGGATCAACCAGGTAATCTTTTCGTGGTGGGTCGCCCAAAACCCTACCAACGCGCGGACGCGGGGCCACCGTCAGGCGCCCCTTACGAACCGCAAACACACACAACGCTTAGGAATTACTTCCAAATCCAAGAAGAAATGAAGCACGTTCGAGCGCGCAGCCGGAATATCCCCGACCGAGGTCGGTACCGACGCGGCAAGAAGCGCATAAATTTCTTTCTCGTCGTAGCAACAGAAAGTCGTACGCCAAAAAATCATTGACGACGCCTTCGCAGCGTTGCCGAGCTTTCAGGTCCCTTGAGGACGCGAGGACGCACCCCGGCCTTCGGTCAGAACGCACTCGTCATTTCACACCGTTCGGTTAGCGCGGACGCTCCGAAACACCCTCCTCTCGCATTCGTTTTCAAGACACAGGTGCACCCGAGAACCGACCCCAACGGCAGACGCCAGAGATCGCAGGTACCTTGCTGTAACGACCATGCGGCGGAGGCAGCGGCCGAGACGGCGACGAAAGGCGTCGGCGACGTCGTCAGACGACGCTCGCACCAATCGAACGCTCGACAGACCCCACCTCCACATAATAGCACCGATAAGTATAAAGAAGATCCTTCAAGAGCATTCTGTACATAGTTTGTGGTTATCAGTTTCGGTGACTGACTGACTGACTTACTGACTTACTGTCTCACTTATGTGGCTCCTCGTTATTCAGTATCATTTATTTGTCCTTCTTTCTTTCTTATTTTTTTCCCCTCTCTCTCTCCTTATATATATATATATATATATATATACATATATATATATATATATATATATATATGTATGTATGTATGTTTGTGTGTATATATATATATATAAATGTTCTTTTTTTCCTGTCTGCCTCTATATATACATACATACGTACATACATCCTACCCCTATAAAAAAATTATTTCTCGCTTTTTATTAAAAACGTGCTGACCCCTGCTTGACTCTGATTACTTCTTTTCGACTTTCAGTTCATGTTAACATGGTCAACAGAAAGTTTATCGACTTTGTTATTACAAAGTAAACCAATATTTACACGGGGCGTTTCATGCGTTTTGAATTGTGTCAGAGCCGAACAATGAGCGCTATAGTAAGTGAGATTGTCACTGCTTTTAATCCGAATGCTCGCGGTATCGCGCGTGTTTATGGCAGGCTTCATAATAGGCAATTTTCTTTCTTTACACTACTCTTCTTTGCTCACTTCATTGTTTCTACCATTGGTTTCGTTTGGAAGGCCCCGCCACTTAGTTTCCGACAAAGTCCTCTCAAGGAACGAAGTGAGAAGCACGGGATTAACAAAAGAAAAAGATGCGTGTTTTCTAGCGGTTACCCGTGTCGCTTTGCGACACGGGCTTTCTGGCGCTTTCAACTGGGCGAGAGCCGAACAATTTACCCTACTGCACTTGCGACGGGCAGCGCTTTCAAACGGAATACTGGAAATCTCGCTTACTCTTCTGGCAAGTTTGATAGGAGACAAATATTATTCTTTTCACGCGAATTGTTCGCTCCATTTCTAATCTCTCTTTTCCGTGTCCTTGGCATGGAACGCCCGCTTCGTCTCCCACAAAGTACTTCCGAGGAATCAAGTGCAAATCACGCGACTTTAAAATGTGCGTGTTTTCTAGCGGTTACCCGTGTCGCGAGGCGACACGGGCTTTCTGGCGCTTTCAGCTGGGCGAGAGCCGAACACTGTACACTACTGCACTTGCGACGGGCAGCGCTTTCAAACGGAATACTGGAAATCTCGCTTACTTTTCTGGCAAGTTTGATAGGAGACAAATATTATTCTTCTCACGCGAATTGTTCGCTCTATTTCTAATCTCTCTCTTCCGTGTCCTTGGCATGGAACGCCCGCTTCGTCTCCCACAAAGTACTTCCGAGGAATCAAGTGCAAATCACGCGACTTTAAAATGTGCGTGTTTTCTAGCGGTTACCCGTGTCGCCAGGCGACACGGGCTTTCTGGCGCTTTCAACTGGGCGAGAGCCGAACACTGTACACTACTGCACTTGCGACGGGCAGCGCTTTCAAACGGAATACTGGAAATCTCGCTTACTTTTATGGCACGTTTGATAGGAGACAAATATTATTCTTTTCACGCGAATTGTTCGCTCTATTTCTAATCTCTCTCTTCCGTGTCCTTGGCATGGAACGCCCGCTTCGTCTCCCACAAAGTACTTCCGAGGAATCAAGTGCAAATCACGCGACTTTAAAATGTGCGTGTTTTCTAGCGGTTACCCATGTCGCGAGGCGACACGGGCTTTCTGGCGCTTTCAACTGGGCGAGAGCCGAACACTGTACACTACTGCACTTGCGACGGGCAGTGCTTTCAAACGGAATACTGGAAATCTCGCTTACTTTTATGGCACGTTTGATAGGAGACAAATATTATTCTTTTCACGCGAATTGTTCGCTCTATTTCTAATCTCTCTCTTCCGTGTCCTTGGCATGGAACGCCCACTTCGTCTCCCACAAAGTACTTCCGAGGAATCAAGTGCAAATCACGCGACTTTAAAATGTGCGTGTTTTCTAGCGGTTACCCGTGTCGCGAGGCGACACGGGCTTTCTGGCGCTTTCAACTGGGCGAGAGCCGAACACTGTACACTACTCACTTGCGACGGGCAGCGCTTTCAAACGGAATACTGGAAATCTCGCTTACTTTTCTGGCAAGTTTGATAGGAGACAAATATTATTCTTTTCACGCGAATTGTTCGCTCTATTTCTAATCTCTCTCTTCCGTGTCCTTGGCATGGAACGCCCGCTTCGTCTCCCACAAAGTACTTCCGAGGAATCAAGTGCAAATCACGCGACTTTAAAATGTGCGTGTTTTCTAGCGGTTACCCGTGTCGCGAGGCGACACGGGCTTTCTGGCGCTTTCAACTGGGCGAGAGCCGAACACTGTACATTACTGCACTTGCCATGGACAACGCTTTCAAACGGAATACTGGAGATGTCGCGTGCTTTACTGCCAAGCTCAATAAGAGACGAATTTCTTTCTTTTCACGGGAATTATTCCCTCTATTTCTAATCTCGCTCTTTCGTTTCATTGGGAAGGAACGCGCGCTTAGTTAGCCGCAAAGCAGTCTGAATTAATCACGTCCAAAGTACAGAATTTTACAATATATAGTGTTTTTACCGGTTGACCGTGTCAGAAAGCGTACCTTTCCGACGAGGTCTGTGTCGTTTTGACGTGAGCGGGAGCAACGCGATTTGGGCTAGTGCACGCGAGATTGGCAGCGCTTCCAATTCCAGTACTGTAGATATTGCGTGCATTTTTGACACGCTTGAGGATGTGGGATTTTCTTTCTTGTGACGTGACCCGTTTGTCAAATTGTGTCTCGCTTTTTGGTATCGTTTAAGAAGCCCGTCCGCTTACAATCCTAAAAAAGAAAAAAAAAAGAAATTAGTAAAGAAAGACGCCCATACTTTTATGTTGCTCTTTCTTTTATTATCTGCGCAGGATTTTAATTTGTGTAAGTTTTGTTTACCGTCCCGACTACGTAGGCGTTCGTACATGCCCGTCCTCGCGCCTCGAATTGTGTGCGAGCGAAATCAATCTCCCCAAGCTAGCTTCAGAAATTGCTCGAAACTCGAACGTGAGGAAAGCCAGAGATACGTGGTTTTCACAGGTTGTGCAAGATTAATCCATAAAGTGCGATATTGGTATATATATATATATATATATATATATACATACATACATACACATACATGATTTCTGCGACAACTAGGAAGACAAAAAGACCATGTTCAAGCATAATATAGGAACATTGACACTTTGCACACACAAGGGAGGTCAAATGGCAGGTTTTTCTTCCTTGTGCAGGAAACTTTATTGCAATGTCAGAAGGGAAGTTCCACTCTAGAATTGTGCGCTCAATAAAGGAGGAAAGGAAATGCACTTGAAAACCTTCACAGTTCAAGTAAGAAAACATTTCGAAACGACAGTTTGTTTTCTTGCAGGGAGGAGAAGAGGGGAGAGAGGGAGGGAGGGAGGGAGGGAGGGAGGGAGGGAGGGAGGGAGGGAGGGAGGGAGGGAAGGAAGGAAGGAAGGAAGGGGGGGGTGCCATGCACGGTGAAGACCAGAGTGTCGAACCGAAAACCGAAGCGAACGAAAAACCGGAACCGAGGAGTTAGTTTCTTCCGAACCGAAACTGACCCGCCAACTTGGAAATGTACGGAAGAAAATATAACTGTCTATTAGTCTGACGATGAATAGAAGTACAAGGGTGTACGGCAGGGATAGCTGAAAAAAAAAGGCTCTATGGACTTGGACCGGCAGCCCAAAGTCGATGACGACGAAAAGAAAGCACACAGTTTCGGAAAACAGGCGGTAAGAAAGCGACAAATTAAGTAGCCGTCATGTCGAGTTGATTGCTTAGCTCTATTTAAGATGAAGGAAAAAAAAGTTGCACAATTGATGCTTGCTTGCTAAATTGAATCAACCATTATCTTGTAAAGAAAAAAAACCTCAAATGCCAATCACCTGTATTTTAGGCGACCCAACAGACTGATAACTTTTAAATTCAGGCTAAAATATAACACAAACAAAAAACAAGGAAAGACAGATATGTATGTAGCTTGTCATTTACTGCTCCATCAAATTTAAATAAAGCAATTTATTTCTCGGCACCTGAAAATAAGCGAACCCTACAAATGAATGGAAAGATACCCGTTTGCACTCTTGAAATAGTGCCTATTACGAAAAGAAGCACGAGGTAAATATAATATCACTTTAGCTTCTTCTTTTTCTTTTTAATACGGTACGCTGTTGGTTTATCTTAGTAAAATATATAAAATAGCGCAAAAAAGACGAGGACAAGGAGTATACAGGACAGGCACTCACTTTCAACTAGTTTTATCCAGGAAAAGTAAACATACATATATAGCTTTTATTCACGATAAGTGCCGAGGGCAGCCGAGAAGGCGGCAATAGCCCCGGATGGTTTGATCGTGCTGGGAGACACCAGCATCCCAGCTCAAATATCTTCTACCCTTAAGAATATGTGCTGCTTTGCCTGTCGTGTGTATATACATGTTCACTTTTCCTGAATGAAACTAGTTCAACATCAGCGCCTGTCCTGTATACCTCTTGTTCTTCTATTTGTTGTGCTATTTTAATGTCCTACATTACTTTTGTGCTCCCGCAAATCGAAGCAAACCAATAAAAAATTCGGTTCGACACTCTGGTGGAAACTAAAAGCTTAGAAAGAAAGAGGAAAAAAAGAAAAAGGAAAACATTTCTACAATAATGATAAGCAGGAGGAGGAGGAGGAGAACAAGAAGGCTAATAATGTGGAAAAAAAAGACACGACCCAAATAAATCAATACAAAGGATGGTATAAGTCATGCATACTTACCACATGTAAAATTAATTTAAAAAAAAATAGAAAAAAAATGTGTATTTATATATATATATTTTTTTTCTTTTATCCAGAGGCTTTGGCGCACGCGCAGCACTGCACTGCACTGCACTGCACAACACAACACAACGAGAGACTTTCCACAAACACACCACTGCGTACGAGGACACGACCACGTAGAGCTGCACGAAAACAAGCGCCGTAACTTAATAAAAAAAAATAAAAAAATCCTTTCACTGGACGGACGGCACAAGAACGGAAACTGCTCAAAGAGCACACACACACACGACACATATTAATGAATTAATAAGGGGCACAAGTAGAACCTAGTTGGGCGATACGTAGGACACTGCACCCACACCAGAGGCCTTGCACAAGCACAGCACTGAGCACTGAGCACTGAGCAGCAGGTCACAGGACAGAAATGACGTCCACGCTGAGTAGGCCGAAGGCAGGGAATTACGGACGCACGCGAGGTCACCCACAGGCACTTTCACCGGAACCACGCCACAACACCACGCTGCAGAGCGCGCACTGCAAAGCGAAACCATGCGCTCACCTTCGGAAAGCACGGAGGGCGGGCGGCACAGAGAAGCAAAAAGACGTCAAAAGCACATCGCGATGAAGCGGCGGCGAATGAACACTACTCACTGGTGGAAATGGATATCTCCTCAAGCGAAAACATGCAATGACCACGCATGGTTTAAGATGCACGTGGGAGACGCGCACAC
>NW_024609960.1:780000-787500 GCF_016920785.2 Ixodes scapularis | reverse complement strand
AGAACATCTTTTGAATCTAAAAACGGTCTTGCAGAAGGTCAAGGACGCCGGCCTGAAGTTGAACAACAAATGCCTCTTCGACGTTCCAGAACTTTCCTTCCTAGGCCATAAGGTCACGGCACAAGGTATCGCACCGCTTCCAGAGAAAGTGGACTCGATCATTAACACTCCAGTGCCAACAGATGTTGCGGCCCTCCGGTCGTTCCTTGGTCTTGTCGAGTACTATTCCAAATTCGTTCCACGCTTGGCCGAAGTGGTCGAGCCTATGCGCGTTCTGCTTCTCAAGAATGAGCCTTTCATCTGGTCAGCTGAAGCAGACAGCAGTTTTCGGAGAATCAAGGAAATGCTTTCTTCGAGTACAGTTCTCCACATGTTCGATCCATCACTTCCAGTCATCGTGTCGACCGACGCTTCCGACTGCGGTTTGGGAGCTGTCCTGCAGCAGCAAAATGGCCACGAGCTCCGCACAGTTGCTTTCGCGTCTCGCAGCTTGTCACCAGCTGAAAGAAAGTACTCGGTTGGTGAACGTGAAGCATTGGCATGCATTTGGGCGTGCGAGCGATGGCACACTTACCTGTGGGGTCGCCATTTCAAGATTCGTACGGACCATCAGGCGTTGGTATCATTGCTATCGTCGCAGGGGCGTGGAAGAAGGCCACTCCGGATTGCACGCTGGAGTGCACGACTCCTGTGTTACAATTTCACGGTCGAGTACCGCAAGGGGTCCACCAACACTGTGGCCGATGCTCTTTCTCGGTTGCCAGCTCCTACGTCGGAGGCAGAACTTTCCAAGGAAGAAGAAATCGTCTCGTTGGTCGAGCCGGCCTCCATGACGAAGGAAGAATTCAAGCAAGCCGTCCTCAACGACGATTGCCTGCAAACCGTCAAGTCGTTCGTGTGCGGCTCTTGGCCACCACAAAAGTCCGTACCAGAGAAGGCAAAACCTTTCTACTCAGTGCGCGAAGAGCTTTCTATTGTTGATGACCTGCTGCTGCGCGCAGAGCGCCTCGTTGTTCCGTCCTCCCTCACAGCTCAGTTCATCGCAGTTGCCCATGAGACACATCCGGGCTTCACGCGCACAAAGGCGCGACTTCGTGAGCTATTCTGGTGGCCACGAATGGACAAGCAAGTGGAATCGGCCGTGAAAAACTGCCACATCTGCCTGGAGGCAGATAAGTCTGCCAAAACATCGCCAGTGCCATTGCAGCCTGTTGAGTGGCCCGAAAGACCCTGGCAGAAACTGGGCCTAGACATTGTTGGCCCATTGGAGCATGCACCTCGCAATAGCCGATTTGCTATAACATTGGTCGATTACCATTCCAAGTGGCCAGAGGTATATTTTTGCAGCGAAGTGACCACAAGCACCGTAAAAGAATTCTTAACCAGTGTCTTTGCCCGTGAAGGATACCCGGAGGAGATTGTTTGCGACAATGGGCCGCAGTTCATTTCACGTGAATTCATAACCTTTCTTCAAAACCGAGCCATCAAGCTGTCACACTCCTCGGTATACTACCCCCAGGCGAACGGGCAAGTCGAAAGGCTTAATCGAACTTTGAAGAACTTCATCCAAGTTTCACTCCTCGAAAGGCGACCTATCCGACAAGCAGTCACCGACTACCTTGCTATTTACCGTTGTACTCCACAGGCTACCACTGGGGTTGCCCCAGCAGTTCTGCTGCATGGTTGGATGCCTCGAACCAGGTTGGATGTTGTAGGGTTTTCGGCACCAGCGTTCCCAAAAGACCCAGCAAAGGAACTGGCGCGACTGCGTCAAAGGGTCCGGCTTCAACAGCAAAGCAGCAAGGAGTACACGGACAGGAGGAGAGCTGCTAAGGAGCCGAAAATAGCAGTGGGCGATTTCGTTCGCGTCAAGAAGCCGTCAGTTCGCTTCAAGGGAGATCGCGCCTTTTCTTCGTCGACTGAAGTGTTGGCGAAGAGGGGACCTGTCTCTTTCAGACTTGGAGATGGCCGCACATGGAATGCCTGCAAGCTTTCCAGGGTTCCAGAGAGGGGCACGAGTCCACCGTCCCAACGTTCAGAGCCACCGGCGCCGCAGCTTCCGGTTCGAGTGCCGCAGCCTGACCTGCCGCCGCCGCCTTCTCCCCGGTCGCAGCCGCCGCCTCCTGGTAGACTGCAGTCTGCCGCACCGCAGTCGCCCGTTCCTGATCCGCAGCTGCCTGGACTGGAGCCTGCCATGCTGCAGCCGCCTTCTCCTGGGCCGCAACCGCGGTCCCCTGGGGTACCGCAGCGCTCTACAAGCTCACTACCATCCCCAGCCGTGCAGCGTCCCCATCGCCCGTCCCGAGAGCGCCGACGACCGGCCTGGCTCAAAGACTATCAGACCGACTAGTTGTCTATGTGTATAGCAGTGGTTATGTAGTGTGTAAATATGTACAGTGCATGCTTAGGGATATCTAACACTTACTAGCAACTAATCACTACGAATAAGGGAGGGAGTATGTTATATTCAGTTTCGGTATTCATTTGTGTTCTTTCACCCCCAGGGGGCGCGTCCTTCTTTTGTGTATATATTTGATGTATCGTGCAGAATAAAGGTTGTTTTCCGTCCGTCCTTCGAAAACATCACAAAGATCAAGCAAGCATTTGCCCTTTTGCTCTACGCGAGGTTTCTGTCCTCGCTGAGCTCGCCTTAGGACACCTGCGTTACCATTTGACAGATGTACCGCCCCAGTCAAACTCCCCGCCTGACACTGTCCTCGGAACAGATCGTGCGGGCCAACGAAGGGCCTTGCACTTAGTGCTAGAAGCGTGGACACTCATGGTCCGCTTTCCGCTTCACCGAGTAAGTAAAGAAACAATGAAAGTAGTGGTATTTCACTGACGGCACGACACAACCGCGAGGGTTCACGGCCTCCCACTTATGCTACACCTCTCATGTCTCTTCACAGAGTCAGACTAGAGTCAAGCTCAACAGGGTCTTCTTTCCCCGCTGATTTTTCCAAGCCCGTTCCCTTGGCTGTGGTTTCGCTAGATAGTAGATAGGGACAAAATATATAGAGGAGACTTAAAAGAAAAGGGAAATTAAGTCAAGAAAAATAAAAATAAAATTTCTCCTCTGCCCGCACCACAAAGGTATAGCAGGCATCCTAATATAAAAAAATTACTTAAAAAACCCCACCCCCCCGGGATCTACTGTTTTAGCACAACCACAGCCAAGGGCACCGGCCCAGTTCATCAGCGACGTTTATTGAAAACTAGAAAGGGAAAAAAAAAAAGTGGGAATCTTGTTAATCCATTTATGCGCGTCACTAATTAGATGACGAAGCATTTGACTATTTTTTTTTTTTATACAAGGAGGTTTGTTCACCACCGTAACTCCGAGGAGATGGGGCTCACAAGTTCCCCCCCGCACCTTACACTCTGAAGGGCAGAGGTACCCGCAGTTGCCCCCACCAAACCTATGGGTGGGGGCTTAACTCCGACGGACCACACCAGACGAAGGCACATCGCCCGCGATCCTCACCGCAGTGGTCATACTGCGGTGGGCGTAGAAGCACCTCATGCCTCCTTGGGGGCATCGCACCGAGAGCTGCTTAAAGTCATTCGCCGTCAGCCCTAGACCTTGGAGGTCTCGGGCACTCTCCGCTGACCACACCCCCCTGAAGTTCAAGGTGATGCTCGTGGTCATCAGGGTCCCCGTCCTCCCATCTTTCGCAGCCTGGTGAAGTAAGGGGGAGGAGTACTTGACGATCTTCTGGTTGTGGTGGAACGCCAGGTCCATCCTCGTTCCCACCACCTGAGCGTCGATGATGATGCTATCCTCCTCCTTGAATGCCACAATGTCTGGTTTCAGCACTCCGCCAGGCAGGATGAAGTGCGGCTCCCAGAGGACTGTCCACTGAAGCTGTCGAAGACGGGAGCACACGTAACGGGCGAGGTTATCGTGCCTCTTTACCCGGTTCCGGTGCCCTCGATGACAGCACTGCAAGACATGGCCCAGGCTCTCTGGTGCACCGCATCCAGCCCGGCAGGAGATGTCGACTCCGCGACCACGGCTCGTTCTCTCCAAAGTTGGTTGCGCGTTCACTCGAAGTTTCAGAAGGTTAATGAATTGCCGACCTGGAAGCATCCTTGTTCCCTCGGACACCCAACGGTGCGCTCCCGGGACATCCTTTGACTCACGAAGTGCTGCTCCGTCGTTGCTCCGGTGGAGCAGAGCGGCCCACATCTTCTGCACTGACTTCTTTGACAGCAGTTCTCTTCCCTGGTATCTGCTGGCCTCCAGGGAAGTCCGACGTAGCCCAGTTAGCAGGGGCTTCGTCAGGGCGGCAGCACATTCCGGATGGTCACTGAATCGCAGGTTGTCCAGCCTCTTCAATTTCATAGATGGAATCGAGGCTCGTAGGGATACTACACCCAGCCCGCCCTCTCCCACAGGGGCATGGAAATACCCCAGTGGAGTGTCGTGTGGAAGATCGAGCCACCTCCTCATGGAGTTCCTCACTTTGGTGTCGAGCTTCTTGAGGAGACCCCGAGACCAGGGTCCCAGAATGAGGCGATGAAACAGGCGGGGCAGAAGGTATGTTCGCAGCACCACTAGGCGCTGTTGGGGCTTGAGGGGTGCTCTCCTAACTTTCTCCAGGAGGCCTTCCAGCTCCTCCTCTATCCCCAGAGTCTTGGTGCCCTCCGGAGCAAAGGTGACGCCCAAGTACCGCCACGTCGTTGCCACCCCTGAAGCTGGGAGGGGCTGACCATTGATCGTGAAGTCTGTGGTGGTGAGGACCTTGATCATCTTGTCCCTTCCCGAAGGCTGCAGCGACAGGGTAAAGCTCTTGCTGACGTTGATCGCTAACCCTCGCGGTTCCAAGAAGGCCGCGAGGTCGTCAAGCCGCTGCTGCAGACCTTGCGGGGTGGATGCCAGCACGACGAGGTCATCAGCAAACGCCATGGCGTCCAGGGCGAAGTCGTCACTCCGGAAGGTGATGTTGCGGTCTATGCCGCACAGGAATTCGTCCACGACCATGTTAAATAGTATGGGCGATAGTGGGTCGCCCTGTCGAACCCCGGTGGTTGGCTGAACCCTCAGATCCTCCCCCTCAAACTGCAGGGTAGTGTGGGAGGTTGAGTAAAGTTCTCTGAGGTAGGCCAAGAAGCTGTCGTCAAAGCCATCCCGCAGAGCACCACGAAGGATAGCTTCCGTTGAGACGCGATCGAACGCCTTGGCCATGTCGATGCTTGCGAGATAGAGGGGCCGGAGCTTTTGACGGGCCTCGTTGAGTGCAGTGGACAGCAGCAGCACATTCTCTGCGCATCCGTCAACAGGCTGGAACGCGCGCTGCCTGAAGTCCAGTGCTGCGGCTGCTGTTGCTCTCTTGGCCAGGATCCGGTGGAACAGCCTTTGCACCACAGGGCCAACTGTTATTGGCCGGAAGTCTGAGGGCTCTTGCGCAGGATTTTTCTTGGGGATAAATGTTGTACGGGCACCACGCCAGAAAGGGGGCAGGCGGCGTTGCAGCATCAAGATGTTCAGAAGGACCCGTAATAGCCGCAGCGGGACTGAACGCAGGAGTCTGGCCGAGAAACCGTCGGGACCCGCAGCCGAGTTCCTTGGTGGCAGAGCTGCCCGGATCTCCTGCGCAGATGCTGGCTGGAACACATCGATCCTCTCATCTGGTACTGCAAGTCGGTCCTTCGGGGGGGCCGGGGGGGCGCTCGTCATGAACTCCCGCCATGACTCCAGGAACAGGCGCTTATCTTGCACGTTCACCGCGCTCGGTCCGTCCAAGATTGACCGAGCACAGTCCGCCTGCCGCTTCCGGAAAAGGTCCTGGGTGGTGGCGTACTCCCATCTCTTCCTCTTGCGTCTACTCTCTGGTCGCCGGGTCGTACGAGGTGCCTGCCTTCTTGCAGGAGGTGCTACTTGGAACGCCACTCGTAGGTAATTGTCCAGCAGGTGCGTCACGTCAACACCACGTAAAGCCTGCTGTGCAACGTCCCATAGTCTGGGGCCCTGGAATGACTGGGGGGCAGCTCGGGAGAGGAGGCTGCGCAGCTCGGCCGAGACTTCTGCGGCGGAGCCCCCCTCCGCTGGGGCCGGCGCCCCGGGATGACGCAATGGGACTCGCGGTCGGCCAGGTGGAGCAGTGGCAGACCGAACACGTCCTCCTTCAGGAGGCAGGGCTGCAGAGGCTTGATCCGCAGGCGCAGTCTTCCCGTCGACGGAGGGCCAGGGCTGGCTCCTTGAAGTCGCCGGCAAGTCGGCGGCGATGGTAACATCGCTTGGGGTTTGAACCGGCCCGGGAGTTTCGAAGGAAGAGCGGGATCGCTGGGGTTGCTGCACCACATGGGTCACAGCACCGCCAGGTGTCACCACATCTCCCTCTCCACTCGCTAGCACAGCTCGTACCCTAGAGGTTTTTGTCTTTCTTGCTTGCTCCGGTCTGCTCGTCGACGACCATGGCCTCTCCGCATCGTCCATCAGGTCCTCCCCAGGCTCGGATCCAGGGACGAGACCATCTCCAGGTTGGAAGTGGCGTTCGGTGTGATGCCTTGCAGCACGGGGCCCCGCACCAAGAGCGGGGGGACGACCGGACAATGGAGATCCGGAAGAGCAGCCCGTCTTGGACCGCTTAGGCCGAGCTCCCATGGCCACATAGTCAGGATCACCAGGACTGCCGGACGGCTCCACCGAAGAGAAGTCATTCTCCGGCGATGAGTTCTGCACCGCGCTGGAAGACTCCAGACGTGGCACCCTTGGACGCAGCAACCTGGAAGACTCTGGACATGGCACCCCCGGACGCAGCTCACTGGAAGACGACTGGTGTTGGGCTCCCGTGGCATCCTCCTCCAGCAGGTCACTGGTGGTAGCACACTGACTCGCCCTCAGCGAGGCCACGAGGTCTCGGTAAGTCTGTTGCTTCCGATGGGACTTGATGGATTCGAGAGAGCGTGAGGGAAAGAAGGAGCAGAGAACTTGGTTGATGTTGTAAACCGCTGTTCCGATCTGAGCTTCTCTACTCGCCAGGAGGTAAGTTTCCTCGTCGTTCCACATTGGCTTAACTCTTTCCACGTTAATTTCCTCGTTGTACATTTCAGCATGGGCATGTCGCTGATGCAGCGACAGGCCACGTACACTGTTGAAGGCTCTCGAACACTGAGGGCATATGCTGAATGTAGACCGATTATTGGGTGCGATAGAGTCACCCACAGCCACCGAAGAGAGCGAGAAACCATCCCCACCATTTGACTCCTGCACACAAGGTGTGCAGGCACCCCCACTATCCGGAAGGGGAGAGAGACGAAGAGAAGGAGAAGACGTTGCAGAGGTAGAGGGAAACAGAGTGTCCTGCGTAGGCGTCGCGCACTTGGTACCGTCGATACCCGTGTCCTGACGTCCAACACTGGCACTTGCACAAAGGTCACTTCTTGAAGCATTGTCACTGTCACAAGGCACATGGAGAAGTCCGTCTTGTGGACCATGCTGCTTGAGTGAAGCGTGGACCCTGAGACCACGAACGGATGCGAACTTCCTCGCGCATC
>NW_024609960.1:772500-775000 GCF_016920785.2 Ixodes scapularis | reverse complement strand
CCCTCTTAATCATTATCCTGTATTCCAAAAACCAACAGAACAGAAACAGGATCTTGTTCTATTATTCCATGCACTGTTATTCAGGCGAATCGCCTGCGTTGAGCACTCTAATTTTTTCAAAGTAAACGCGCCGGCCAAAGCAAGGCACCTGATGAAGGGAACCAAGCCACGACAGGCATGATGTTCAGCACGGGCCGTAACGTGGTGTCCACGCACTTCCCGCCTGTAACTGAGATCCAACTACGAGCTTTTTAACCGCAGCAACTTTAGTATACGCTATTGGAGCTGGAATTACCGCGGCTGCTGGCACCAGACTTGCCCTCCAATGGATCCTCGTTAAAGGATTTAGAGTGTACTCATTTCAATTACGGGGCCTCAAAAGAGTCCCGTATTGTTATTTTTCGTCACTACCTCCCCGTGCCGGGAGTGGGTAATTTGCGCGCCTGCTGCCTTCCTTGGATGTGGTAGCCGTTTCTCAGGCTCCCTCTCCGGAATCGAACCCTGATTCTCCGTTACCCGTAACAACCATGGTAGGCGCATAACCTACCATCGACAGTTGATAAGGCAGACACTTGAAAGAAACGTCGCCGGCTCGTGGCCGTGCGATCAGCACAAAGTTATCCAGAGTCACCACACAAAACGGACCGAAGCCCGATTGATCTTGGTCTAATAAAAGCACCCGTCGCCCCGAGGGGCTTCGGGCTCACTGCATGTATTAGCTCTAGAATTGCCACAGTTATCCAAGTAGGAAGAAACGATCTAAGGAACCATAACTGATTTAATGAGCCATTCGCGGTTTCGCCTTGTTTCGGCATGCACTTAGACATGCATGGCTTAATCTTTGAGACAAGCATATGACTACTGGCAGGATCAACCAGGTAATCTTTTCGTGGTGGGTCGCCCAAAACCCTACCAACGCGCGGACGCGGGGCCACCGTCAGGCGCCCCTTACGAACCGCAAACACACACAACGCTTAGGAATTACTTCCAAATCCAAGAAGAAATAAAGCACGTTCGAGCGCGCAGCCGGAATATCCCCGACCGAGGTCGGTACCGACGCGGCAAGAAGCGCATAAATTTCTTTCTCGTCGTAGCAACAGAAAGTCGTACGCCAAAAAAATCATTGACGACGCCTTCGCAGCGTTGCCGAGCTTTCAGGTCCCTTGAGGACGCGAGGACGCACCCCGGCCTTCGGTCAGAACGCACTCGTCATTTCACACCGTTCGGTTAGCGCGGACGCTCCGAAACACCCTCCTCTCGCATTCGTTTTCAAGACACAGGTGCACCCGAGAACCGACCCCAACGGCAGACGCCAGAGATCGCAGGTACCTTGCTGTAACGACCATGCGGCGGAGGCAGCGGCCGAGACGGCGACGAAAGGCGTCGGCGACGTCGTCAGACGACGCTCGCACCAATCGAACGCTCGACAGACCCCACCTCCACATAATAGCACCGATAAGTATAAAGAAGATCCTTCAAGAGCATTCTGTACATAGTTTGTGGTTATCAGTTTCGGTGACTGACTGACTGACTTACTGACTTACTGTCTCTCACTTATGTGGCTCCTCGTTATTCAGTATCATTTATTTGTCCTTCTTTCTTTCTTATTTTTTTCCCCTCTCTCTCTCCTTATATATATATATATATATATATATATATGTATGTATGTATATTTGTGTGTATATATATATATATATAAATGTTCTTTTTTTCCTGTCTGCCTCTATATATACATACATACGTACATACATCCTACCCCTATAAAAAAAATGATTTCTCGCTTTTTATTAAAAACGTGCTGACCCCTGCTTGACTCTGATTACTTCTTTTCGACTTTCAGTTCATGTTAACATGGTCAACAGAAAGTTTATCGACTTTGTTATTACAAAGTAAACCAATATTTACACGGGGCGTTTCATGCGTTTTGAATTGTGTCAGAGCCGAACAATGAGCGCTATAGTAAGTGAGATTGTCACTGCTTTTAATCCGAATGCTCGCGGTATCGCGCGTGTTTACGGCAGGCTTCATAATAGGCAATTTTCTTTCTTTACACTACTCTTCTTTGCTCACTTCATTGTTTCTACCATTGGTTTCGTTTGGAAGGCCCCGCCACTTAGTTTCCGACAAAGTCCTCTCAAGGAACGAAGTGAGAAGCACGGGATTAACAAAAGAAAAAGATGCGTGTTTTCTAGCGGTTACCCGTGTCGCTTTGCGACACGGGCTTTCTGGCGCTTTCAACTGGGCGAGAGCCGAACAATTTACCCTACTGCACTTGCGACGGGCAGCGCTTTCAAACGGAATACTGGAAATCTCGCTTACTCTTCTGGCAAGTTTGATAGGAGACAAATATTATTCTTTTCACGCGAATTGTTCGCTCTATTTCTAATCTCTCTCTTCCGTGTCCTTGGCATGGAACGCCCGCTTCGTCTCCCACAAACTACTTCCGAGGAATCAAGTGCAAATCACGCGACTTTAAAATGTGCGTGTTTTCTAGCGGTTA
>NW_024609960.1:760000-762500 GCF_016920785.2 Ixodes scapularis | reverse complement strand
CCATCAGGTCCTCCCCAGGCTCGGATCCAGGGACGAGACCATCTTCAGGTTGGAAGTGGCGATCGGTGTGATGCCTTGCAGCACGGGGCCCCGCACCAAGAGCGGGGGGACGACCGGACAATGGAGATCCGGAAGAGCAGCCCGTCTTGGACCGCTTAGGCCGAGCTCCCATGGCCACATAGTCAGGATCACCAGGTCTGCCGGACGGCTCCACCGAAGAGAAGTCATTCTCCGGCGATGAGTTCTGCACCGCGCTGGAAGACTCCAGACGTGGCACCCTTGGACGCAGCAACCTGGAAGACTCTGGACATGGCACCCCCGGACGCAGCTCACTGGAAGACGACTGGTGTTGGGCTCCCCTGGCATCCTCCTCCAGCAGGTCACTGGTGGTAGCACACTGACTCGCCCTCAGCGAGGCCACGAGGTCTCGGTAAGTCTGTTGCTTCCGATGGGACTTGATGGATTCGAGAGAGCGTGAGGGAAAGAAGGAGCAGAGAACTTGGTTGATGTTGTAAACCGCTGTTCCGATCTGAGCTTCTCTACTCGCGAGGAGGTAAGTTTCCTCGTCGTTTCACCTTGGCTTAACTCTTTCCACGTTAATTTCCTCGTTGTACATTTCAGCATGGGCATGTCGCTGATGCAGCGACAGGCCACGTACACTGTTGAAGGCTCTCGAACACTGAGGGCATATGCTGAATGTAGACCGATTATTGGGTGCGTTAGAGTCACCCACAGCCATCGAAGAGAGCGAGAAACCATCCCCACCATTTGACTCCTGCACACAAGGTGTGCAGGCACCCCCACTATCCGGAAGGGGAGAGAGACGAAGAGAAGGAGAAGACGTTGCAGAGGTAGAGGGAAACAGAGTGTCCTGCGTAGGCGTCGCGCACTTGGTACCGTCGATACCCGTGTCCTGACGTCCAACACTGGCACTTGCACAAAGGTCACTTCTTGAAGCATTGTCACTGTCACAAGGCACACGGAGAAGTCCGTCTTGTGGACCATGCTGCTTGTGTGAAGCGTGGACCCTGAGACCACGAACGGATGCGAACTTCCTCGCGCATCCGGTGCAGCCAAACCAAAGCTGCACGGGCACATCCGACCCACCGCCACCCTCGTCTGGGGCGACCGCCGAAGCCTGACTTGGAGCGCCCGCCTCGCGGCGGGCACGTGGATTTGTTTTCTTTTGATTTTTCAGGCGAAGTTATTTCGGGCGAAGGGGTTGGCAACCCCAACACCCACAGTTTCTGGGGGCTGCCCAGGTTGCGATGTAACGCAGACGAGCGATAGGATGACAATCCTTACACTCTAGTACCCGCAAAGGGTACTACCAGAGCTCTCGTTGCAGAGAAGCAGCCAGGGTATTGCATCCCTTTCATCGGCGTACTCCACTGGCAGCGGACACCACGAGCAGGTGAGAGTTGGATTTCTGTGCAAGCAAGCAACTACGACGTCTCACCCCGAGGGGACGGCATGCAGGCCGACCCGACAAGAGAGTCATAGTTACTCCCGCCGTTTACCCGCGCTTTGATGAATCTCTTCACGTTGACATTCAGAGCACTGGGCAGAAATCACATTGCGTCAACACCGACCAGCGGCCATCGCAATGCTTTGTTTTAATTAGACAGTCGGATTCCCCCGGTCCGTGCCAGTTCTGAGTTGACTATTTTTTGCCGGCCGAAGCATAGCACTTTGGGCACGAAGCCCTCGGACGCCGCGCAGCTGAGGCTTTCCACAGGAAGGTCCCGACGCTGGTCCGGGCTTGGCCGCGCCGCGTCAACGGCGAGCCCCGCCCAGTCCCGGTGCAGTGCCGTTCCTGCTTCAGGTCCCCAGCCCGACCGGCTCAGTCCTCAGAGCCAATCCTTATCCCAAGGTTACGGATCCGTTTTGCCGACTTCCCTTACCTACATTGGTCCATCGACTAGAGGCTGTTCACCTTGGAGACCTGCTGCGGATGTGGGTACGGTCCGGCACGAAAATCACACTCCCTCACTCGGATTTTCAAGGGCCGACGCGAGCGCACCGGACAGCGCAAGAACCGCACTGCTCTACGGAGCCACCATCCCTATCTCGGGGCGAACCCATTCCAGGGACTGGATCTCCTTACAGAGAAAATAAAACTCTTCCCGGGGCTCGCATCGGCGTCTCCGAGCTGGTTTGCGTTACCGCACTGGGCCCCGAAGGACCAATCTCCGTGTCCGGGTTCGGGATTATTAACCCGATTCCCTTTCGGTCACTGCGGGGCTCTCTCCACTGCAAAAAAGTGCTCCCGCTTCGGAAAGAACTTCTCCTTTCCCTTAGGACCGACTGACCCATGTTCAACTGCTGTTCACATGGAACCCTTCTCCACTTCAGACCTCAAGGTTCTCACTTGAGTATTTGCTACTACCACCAAGATCTGCACCAGCGGCGGCTCCAGGCGGGCTTACGCCCGACACCTTCAACGCTCACCGCAGCGGCCCTCCTACTCGCTGCAGCTTAGCACCCCCTTGTTTGCGTG
>NW_024609960.1:730000-745000 GCF_016920785.2 Ixodes scapularis | reverse complement strand
CACTGAAAGCAGGACGAACCCGCCAGCCGCCACGGAGAACAACCCCATCACTAAGGATGTTAATAGTGAAACCTAAAGAAGCATATTAGCCCAAGAAATGCCTGGTATTTCCTCTTTACCTCTTTATTTTTACTAATAATGCAGAACCCCCACCCCCAACCCACCCCCACAACACCTCCCGTTTTGTTTTCTCATTTTAGCTAATCTTTTTATTTACCTGCCTACCCTAATCTGGTAATGCTTATAGCAAAAATCATTGAGCTATAGTTGTTCTATTTACAAGTTTTAAAGTGTCGTACCAGGCCATTTAAGTTATTAGGATTTCTCTTACATTTAAAATAAGAGAAAGAAATTATTTTTAAATATGTCCAAGCATTGTGTGAGAATTCAAAACACCCTGCGAACCGAGTGAGCTTCTAGATTTCCCTGCTCCACGAGGTGCAACATGTGTATGCTCACACAATGGAGCCATCCTATCAAAAAGAAAACTGGACATTTCACATCTGTCCTTTCTAAAAGATAATCAGAATCCCAGGGATACAGATCCAGTCTGCTCCCTCCTGAAATTTTTGTTGTGTATTCTGGTGCATGCTTATAATGTGGTACATAGTAATATATAGTGGAAGCCTAAGGCTGCGAAACTGGTCCGTGCCTTCCTATCCCAAAACTTTAAGGTCTTCCAGGGTGCATGCTGTGAGCCCATTATTCAGTTGTAGCTTGTGCTGTTGTAAAGGTTGTTTTTTTCAGAGCAGTTAGGAGATCTTTTAAGCGTTGAAGTTCAGAGCTTGCAGGTTCTGACTCTGTCATGATGATGTTCAAAATTCTTGTATTTTCTTTTTTTAAAAGGTTGCTGAAATCTTTTATCTCCATTTCAAACATACTCCAGAAGAACTGTGTGGGTCTCACTTTTTCTATAATTATGTATACTGAAACATTTTTGTTTTATTATTAAATAAAAGAAAGTTGACATGTTGGTGTGTCCTGGGAATCCCGTCCACGCACTCAGGTCGCCAGTCAATATATATTACAAGAAAGTTATTTAAACTCACTCTATATTATCATTTATTAATTGAACCATTTCTTTTAAGATGTCTATTTTCTGTTTAAGGTGAATTATTTTTTGTTTTTCTGAAGGATCGGTAAGTGAAATCCCAAGTTTATTTATATAGCTTCTAGTGTACAAACAAGAAGTAAAATAATGATCTATCGATTGACAATCCGTACCGCAAAAACATTGACTATGGTCTTTTATTTTAAATCTATGAAAGTAAAATGGAAACCTTCCATGACATGTCAAAAGTTGAGTGAGATAGTAGGTTGAAGGAAAGAGGTCCGGCATCCTTGAAATTGTTGGGATCCATTGAAACAGTTCTTTCTCAAAACCCTGTTCACTCCATGTTATATTCCAGGCATCCCTTGCATGCACTATTAACTGCTTTTTAATATATTTCTTTGATTTTTTCATTGGGGTGTATAACCCGCGGCGACGAGCGTCCGACGCAAATTGGTCAGCTAGCTCATTTCCTAGTATACCAGAATGTCCCTTTACAAAATAACAAGTGACCCTACATTTAGTGTTTAATATTCCTATGTTGTGTTTTAAGTTACAAATTAACGGTTCTACAGTTGATACATTGGCTAGTGCCATAAGGGCAGATAGACTGTCGGTAAAGATATCACAATCTCGTTCTTCTCTTGTCAGTATTAAATATTTCACTCCCCTAATAAGCGCGACAACCTCCGCATCAAAGATGGTGGCATGCTTGGGCAGACAATATTTGCCTATTTTAACTATACTACCATTATGCTTCATTAAGACAAAGGCCGCTCCAACCAACCCTAAACATACAGACCCATCTGTATATAAATGAAGTACATTTTTTAGATGATTCATATGTTTGTGGATCATACCTATTAAATGATATTAAAGTTTTATTACTAGGATGAAAGTTCCATATGTCTACTGGGTATACTACTTCTTCTGGGGTTACCGTCCAACCATAAAGACCTCCATATTCAATGATATATTAATTGGAATAACGTTACATAACACTGGTAGGCTCACGTTGGGAACCGTATGATATGCCTGACATATCTTTAATAATGGTATACGTTGTACAGAAATAATTTTCCTCATCAAATGCGAGTTACCCTCCGTCCTCCACCAAACCGGAGCACCATATACTATGTATCTCTCTATTGATTTTAAATATATTTCTCGAAATTGTGTAGGGTTAATGCCCCAATTACATGCAGAAAAACGTGCAAGGTTCACTGTATGTTCTAAGACTTTCTTTTTGAGATACGTAACATGAGGAAGAAATGATAGATGGGAATCAAAAACCACACCTAGAATTTTTATTTCAGGTTTTATCTTTAGTTTATTTTGATTAAATTTAATTATTGGATTACGTTTAAGATATTTTGTTTCTTGAGCTATCAACATACAAAAACATTTATCATAGTTAAAATTAAGTTTCCTATCCTGGGCCCATCTGTGTAATAGCTTAAGGGTAGTATCTGCGCGAGTCTCAATTTCTCGACGGGATAAACCGTCAATTACGAGAATAACATCGTCCGCAAATGCCTGTATGTGCACGTATGGATGAAAAGTAATATTTAATAAGTCACTGATTAATATATTCCAGAGTAGAGGACTTAAAGGAGAACCCTGTGGACAACCTACTGAGACATCTTTATTAATTTGATGCTTATCCTGTGTAATATGGCTGACTATTCTGTTCTTAAAGAAAGAGTAAAGAAGATTATATAAATGACATGGACATTGATGCATTTGCAGAAAATGCAGAACAAACGGATAACATAGAGAGTCAAACGCCCCAGAAAAATCTAAGGAAATTAACAAAGATATTCTACCATTACTTTTCAAAGTTTGAAGATGTGAAACTAAATTATAAAGTGCTAGGGTTGAAGACTTATTATGAGTAAATCCAAACTGGTGTGGGTGGAGTAAATTATTTGTTGATATAAAATAATATATCCTTGAATACAGGAGCCTTTCCAACACTTTTCCAAAGATAGAGTTCAGGCATATTGGACGATAAGAAGAAGCTTCATTGGTTGGACGCCCAGGTTTATTCAACAAAACAACTTTTCCTATTTTCCAAACTTTGGGAAAATAGCCTACTTGAAGACAAGAATTGAACATTATGTGCATAAATGTATAGTGGTAATTCCATAGCTGTTTGACCATTGGAACCGTAAGTCTATCTGCACCAGGAGCCGTTCCAGTTCGAAGAGTTGATATTACTGTATCTATTTCTTGAAAGGTAAATTCTAGATCAGGAGGATTTAAATTAGGAATTGTTATACTATTTCTCAAGTTACTTAAGAGTAAGGTGTCGGTTGTTGTATCATCTAGATGATATAAAGAGTCTAAAATATATTTCACAGATTCAACATGTGAATCAGTATACAAGTTATTTTGTAAACATATTGGAGGTATTACAGTTTGCATTCTGAATTTCTTAAAAGCAAGCTTATATGGAATGCCAAATAGAGACGCTTTTGTGGCTTGGTAACAGAACCCTTGCCAAGAGGTTATTTTTGCAATTTCTATCATATCTTTATATTCTTTCCTGTAGTCTAAATATTGACATTTATAGAAAATTCTCATTTCTGAATTATAACAGCGTTGATATCTTCTTCTAAGAGCATTTACTTTTTGTCTTTTATAGTGTAGATCTTCTGACCACCAAGGGGTCGCATGACCGAAAACTTTAACATTCTTTTCACATATCTTTAACCAGCGTTCGAAACGGACATAAAAAAGAGTTAAAGTTTGCTCTATTTCTTTAGCAGAGGAGAAAGGAAAAATTGTATTATATAGCCAAACATCATTTCTGATAATCTCATAAAGTTTTGATAGACCCCTCGCTGTTAGTTTTCTAATCTTTGGTGCAACTGTACCAAAGAAACCAAAAGAGATGTATTTATGATCGCTTAGAGAATCTTTATCTGATACTTCCCGGTGTGTTATTTGAGAGACAAGTTCCCCCGATGTCAGCGAAAGATCTATCCAACTAGATCCATTCACTGTTTCAAAAGTAGCCTCTGTATGTTTATCATTAACAACAAATATATTGTGTAACAAAAAGAATTCACTTAGTTGTTCCCCCCTATCATCTGTAATATTGCCTCCCCACAATGTATTTTTTGCATTAAAGTCCCCAGTCATTATAATAGGATTATTTCTATGTAATCTTAGCAGACCATCTATTTCCATTAAAACTACATCAAAGTCGGAGAAAGGAGGAATATAAGTATTAATAATTAGAAAAACCTTGTCCTGATATGAGCACTTTATAGCAACTATGTTTGGGGTACTAGTATAGGAAATATTGTACATGTGTTATCTCTCACTATTACAGCACACTTTGCTAAATTAGAGGCAACGACTACATATTTTAATGGAATACCAACTACTTTCTGGTTCACCAAATACGGCTCCTGGATACAAACAATATTTGGGTTTACTTCATTACACATTTGTTCAAGTTGATTGGATGCAGCCTTCGATCTACCTAAATTAATTTGTAAAAATTCAAGCCTTGTTAACATTAAGGTACCCTGACACCATCCCCAATGCGGACCTGCCACCGCCCATGTAGTAATATCTTACCAAAACTGAAACATCCATATTTACAACTATATACAATACCATATTTACAACTATTTACAAGAAGACGCATCAGCATGGGGAGGTGTGATCTACAATGGATAGTTGGTACGGCCTTTAAGACGCGCCACCAGCAACGCCAGTGTACCACAACTGACGTTGCCGAATGCGTGGCGCGCGTCAACACGGCGCGCTGCACATGCCCGACATCTCATCGCACCTCCCTCAGTGATCTGGCACTGTCCGGCTGTGTGTGTTCCAGCACACAGCGGACACATCTCACTCTCCGACTCACAGTACTTCTTCGTGTGTCCGTATTGAGCACACTTCTGGCATTTGGGGACATAGAAATTTTCATGAATTAAACATGATGTCCACCCAAGATTAACTTTATTTTTGCCCTCGAGTTTTTTGTAGCCCTCAGGTGTCACGTCAAATATAAATGTAGAGTTTCCTGACTTTTCTTTGAAGGATGTTCGAAGAAAGAATTCATTAGGTTCCAATTGAACTTCTGGGTTCTGCGCCCTCAGAGTTGCGAGAAATTCAGCCGGCAAGATATCGGGATCAACTCCCGATACCCGAAATTGCGGCCTGCGCTTGGCTGGCTGACGCAGCACGAAAGCATCCTTGGTGTGAGGATGTTCCTCAATCGCGTCAGCCAGACGCTGCAGGCTCGCAAGTGACTGCGACTGGATCGCAACTCCGTTCCGGATCTCTTTCATTACAACTTCCCCCAGGCCAATCCTCTGCGGCTCAAAGTACTTTTTAAGCATGATCTTAATGTCATTGGATGGTGTGGGAGTCGGGTTAGCAAGATAAATGAGGAGTGCGTGCCCCTGACGAGCAGGCGGCACCGAGTAGATAGGGACAGTGGGAATCTCGTTAATCCATTCATGCGCGTCACTAATTAGATGACGAGGCATTTGGCTATTTTTTTTTTTGTTTCTCCAAGAGTGCAGCAGGAACCCCGAGGCCAAACGAGGCCAAGAGGCTCCCCGCCCAGAGATGTTAAATAGGACGGGGGTCCAAGAGAGGGGGGAAGGGCGAAGACAAACCCAACCCCCCGCAACAAGGCCGTGGAAGGCCTCAGGGTGGTCTTTCCCCGGAACCTAGTGAAGAAGCTTAGGATTGTCACTCTGAGGTGACTGGGCAGAGGGACCCGAAAAATCCCGTGCTCCTAGGAACACGGGTAGAGCCCGGCCGTTGCACAGGGCGCAAGCAAGGGGACAAAGGCCCTCACCGATTGTCCTAGTACTGGACTTGCATAGGCCTCAGCCAGGCGGCCATCCAGTCTGGGGCAGTTATGGCGTCATACGGGCAGACGGCCCGTATGACGTCATAGTTACTCCCGCCGTTTACCCGCGCTTTGATGAATCTCTTCACGTTGACATTCAGAGCACTGGGCATAAATCACATTGCGTCAACACCGACCAGCGGCCATCGCAATGCTTTGTTTTAATTAGACAGTCGGATTCCCCCGGTCCGTGCCAGTTCTGAGTTGACTGTTTTTTGCCGGCCGAAGCATAGCACTTTGGGCACGAAGCCCTCAGACGCCGCGCAGCTGAGGCTTTCCACAGGAAGGTCCCGACGCTGGTCCGGGCTTGGCCGCGCCGCGTGAACGGCGAGCCCCGCCCAGTCCCGGTGCAGTGCCGTTCCTGCTTCAGGTCCCCAGCCCGACCGGCTCAGTCCTCAGAGCCAATCCTTATCCCAAGGTTACGGATCCGTTTTGCCGACTTCCCTTACCTACATTGGTCCATCGACTAGAGGCTGTTCACCTTGGAGACCTGCTGCGGATGTGGGTACGGTCCGGCACGAAAATCACACTCCCTCACTCGGATTTTCAAGGGCCGACGCGAGCGCACCGGACAGCGCAAGAACCGCACTGCTCTACGGAGCCACCATCCCTATCTCGGGGCGAACCCATTCCAGGGACTGGATCTCCTTACAGAGAAAATAAAACTCTTCCCGGGGCTCGCATCGGCGTCTCCGAGCTGGTTTGCGTTACCGCACTGGGCCCCGAAGGACCAATCTCCGTGTCCGGGTTCGGGATTATTAACCCGATTCCCTTTCGGTCACTGCGGGGCTCTCTCCACTGCAAAAAAGTGCTCCCGCTTCGGAAAGAACTTCTCCTTTCCCTTAGGACCGACTGACCCATGTTCAACTGCTGTTCACATGGAACCCTTCTCCACTTCAGACCTCAAGGTTCTCACTTGAGTATTTGCTACTACCACCAAGATCTGCACCAGCGGCGGCTCCAGGCGGGCTTACGCCCGACACCTTCAACGCTCACCGCAGCGGCCCTCCTACTCGCTGCAGCTTAGCACCCCCTTGTTTGCGTGCATCTGCCGGCAGCGGCCGGGGATAGGCTCGACACTAGAGCGCCATCCATTTTCGGGGCTAGTTGCTTCGGCAGGTGAGTTGTTACACACTCCTTAGCGGGTTCCGACTTCCATGGCCACCGTCCTGCTGTCTTAAGCAACCAACACCCTTCATGGGATCTCATGAGCGTCCCGCATCGGGCGCCTTACCCCGGCGTTTGGTTCATCCCACAGCGCCAGTTCTGCTTACCAAAAGTGGCCCACTTGGCACTCTCATCGCTTCCGGAGGCCTCAGACCAGAAGGCCTCCGACACACCCATTGAAAGTTTGAGAATAGGTTGAGGTCGTTTCGACCCCAATGCCTCTAATCATTCGCTTTACCAGGTGTGACTGGTCTCGGCAACAAGCGCCAGCTATCCTGAGGGAAACTTCGGAGGGAACCAGCTACTAGATGGTTCGATTAGTCTTTCGCCCCTATACCTGGGTCGGACGATCGATTTGCACGTCAGAAGAGCTTCGGACCTCCACCAGAGTTTCCTCTGGCCTAGTCCTGCCCGGGCATAGTTCACCATCTTTCGGGTGCCAACGTGTGCGCTCTAGTGCCGCCCCCACGACGTGAGCGTGTGGGGCGGGCCGTTGCTGCTCCCTTCATCGGACCCCTGGGCGGCCCGGGATCGCAACTCGGCACGGCACGAGGCCGCGCCTTCACGTTTCATTGCGCCTCTGGGTTTTGAGGGACCCATTGACTCGCGCACATGTTAGACTCCTTGGTCCGTGTTTCAAGACGGGTCGGGTGGGTTACCGACCTACTCGCCGCCAACCATGACGACCCTCCGCGGAAAGAACCCGCCTCGCCGGTTCCGAGCCCCAAACACCGAACGTCAGGAGAATACCTGGCGTAAGGCAGGCGACCCGTTGACCCAGCCGGGTTTCCCGCTCCGCATTCCGGAGGGCATCGTTTCGGGCCTCCCCGAAGGGAGTAGCCCATGAGGCCTGGGCAGGGTGACGTACTCGATTACCGGCCAGGTATAACTCCCACGACAGCCAAACAAGGGCCGTCGCCGGTCACCTCCAGCGGCCGGACTCAAAGTCGTTCTTGAAAGGGTTACCCGTGCCCGTCGCGGCGTCCTACCGACGGTGGAAAATGCGTTCCGGAGTGCGCGGCACCGCGCGGGCAGCCGGAACGGGCCCCCACAAGGAGAGCCCGTAAACCAAGACGCTGACACCGCTCCACGTCACAGCGAAACTGAATCCCACCGCCCTCGAGCTTCGAGGGCCCACCCGTTTTACTCTAAGCGGTTTCACGTACTCTTGAACTCTCTCTTCAAAGTTCTTTTCAACTTTCCCTAACGGTACTTGTGAACTATCGGTCTCTCGGACGTATTTAGCCTTAGATGGAGTTTACCACCCAATTAGGGCTGCACTCTCAAGCAACCCGACTCACGGGAGGTTCCATCCCGAGAGAGCAGTGGCGGAGACGGGCCTGGCACCCACTCTGGGTCAAGCCCCTGTCAGGGGGACTTGCACCACCGCAAAACTCTCGGGAACGTTACCTCCCATACACCACATTTCCCGATCGCCGGCAAGGACGAGGGATTCGGTGCTGGGCTAGGTCCCGTTTCGCTCGCCGCTACTAAGAGAATCCCTGTTGGTTTCTTTTCCTCCGCTTAGTGATATGCTTAAATTCAGCGGGTTGTCTCGCCTGATGTGAGGTCGACAATCTTTTTTTTATTTTGTGCGCTTTCCAACAAAAACTTCGCCTCCTTACCACATGTCAAAAACACAAAAGGATAGCGAACTAACAGTTGTTGTACACACGCTTTGCATCGCTTTCGATTCGACAAAAAAGAAAGCGCGCAATCCAACGGCATTCCCCTACTGGATGGCTCCAGTATTCATCGGGGACGCGAAGGTCTTAGACTGACGGAAGGCTACGACGCAAAAAACTTTCCTCCCAGAAGCGTTTTTCTTTTTTTTGTGCAAATCAACGCCACGAGATTTACATTTGCCGACGCCGCGTTTCAACGCGCCAACGCCAACTCCGTCCCACGGTTTTTCCACTCGAACAACATCCACGCCAAAGAAAACAGAATCGATCGAAAAGAAACCGTCTCAAATCTCCGTTTCTAACGCACCGACGTCACAGCGCCGTTCAACGTGCGAAAGATTTTTTTGGTACGGGATTTTCCACAAACGGTATCCATCGAGTTTCGTTTTCCCATGCAGTGTTCGATAAAAACTCGTAGGAGGAGGAGGACTGGTTAAGCGCACGCGTGCAATCGCACCACTCGTGCATTTGCTCAAAGAAAACGCAACGCAAGAAAGCATAAAACTGCGTGCTGCCCACGATCCGACACAGTCAAAACGAGGTAGAAAACAAATTCTCCTCTCTTGATATATGATCCGACCCTCACACAGACGAAGCCACGGGAAGGCCCGAGGCCGCAATGTGCGTTCAAAGAGTAAGTGCTCAGTGTGTCCTGCAATTCACACCAAGTCTCGCAGCTGGCTGCGTTCTTCATCGACCCGAGAACCGAGTGATCCACCGCTTAGAGTCGTGTTTTTGGATTTTTCAATCAGTACGACAAAACACAAGTTGTTGTTTTTTTTTCGCGCCCGGCACATCCCATGCCATCTCGAAAGCGCAAAAAAAAGCTTCTTCTCAAACGCCTCTTCGTTAATCAAAACAAAAGGGCGATCCTCGAGAAGAGACGAAAAAGGGGGCGATGCGCCTTTTGTAACCCGCGGATTGTCCCGGTGCACTTGAAATCTCCTCTCAATCGAGGCAGCAGAGGGCTCCCGCTGGGCGCATCATCGAAAGGAACGGAGGCCACCCAAAGAAAAAGGCACAACCGAACCACAGTTTTTTTTTTTTTTTTTGTGCCGTCCCGACGGCATCCAAGCTTGGTCGGGATCGGCGCCAGATAAGTTCGCACATCGAGTCCATTCCCCGTACAAGAGGAAGAAGACAAAACGATGCCAAATAACATCCGGTAATGATCCTTCCGCAGGTTCACCTACGGAAACCTTGTTACGACTTTTACTTCCTCTAAATGATCAAGTTTGGTCATCTTTCCAACACACCGGCGCAACCGAAAGGCCGCTCCGGGTATCGGTCCGAAGACCTCACTAAATCATTCAATCGGTAGTAGCGACGGGCGGTGTGTACAAAGGGCAGGGACGTAATCAACGCGAGCTTATGACTCGCGCTTACTGGGAATTCCTCGTTCAAGGGGAACAATTGCAAGCCCCTATCCCAATCACGAAGGAGGTTCCACGGGTTACCCAGTCTTTACAGACAGGGATAAAAACACGCTGCTTCCTTTAGTGTAGCGCGCGTGCGGCCCCGGACATCTAAGGGCATCACAGACCTGTTATTGCTCTGTTTTGTGCGGCTAGGAGCCGCTTGTCCCTCTAAGAAGGGTGCAAGGTGCAGAGAACCACGCACCTATTTAATAGGCTAGAGTCTCGTTCGTTATCGGAATTAACCAGACAAATCGCTCCACCAACTAAGAACGGCCATGCACCACCATCCACCGAATCAAGAAAGAGCTCTCAATCTGTCAATCCTCCCAGTGTCCGGACCGGGTAAGTTTTCCCGTGTTGAGTCAAATTAAGCCGCAGGCTCCACTCCTGGTGGTGCCCTTCCGTCAATTCCTTTAAGTTTCAGCTTTGCAACCATACTTCCCCCGGAACCCAAATACTTTGGTTTCCCGGAAGCTGCCCGCCGAGTCATTTGAGTAACTCAGGCGGATCGCTGGTTGGCATCGTTTATGGTTAGAACTAGGGCGGTATCTGATCGCCTTCGAACCTCTAACTTTCGTTCTTGATCAATGAAAACATTCTTGGCAAATGCTTTCGCAGTAGTTCGTCTTGCGACGGTCCAAGAATTTCACCTCTAGCGCCGCAATACGAATGCCCCCGTCTGTCCCTCTTAATCATTATCCTGTATTCCAAAAACCAACAGAACAGAAACAGGATCTTGTTCTATTATTCCATGCACTGTTATTCAGGCGAATCGCCTGCGTTGAGCACTCTAATTTTTTCAAAGTAAACGCGCCGGCCAAAGCAAGGCACCTGATGAAGGGAACCAAGCCACGACAGGCATGATGTTCAGCACGGGCCGTAACGTGGTGTCCACGCACTTCCCGCCTGTAACTGAGATCCAACTACGAGCTTTTTAACCGCAGCAACTTTAGTATACGCTATTGGAGCTGGAATTACCGCGGCTGCTGGCACCAGACTTGCCCTCCAATGGATCCTCGTTAAAGGATTTAGAGTGTACTCATTTCAATTACGGGGCCTCAAAAGAGTCCCGTATTGTTATTTTTCGTCACTACCTCCCCGTGCCGGGAGTGGGTAATTTGCGCGCCTGCTGCCTTCCTTGGATGTGGTAGCCGTTTCTCAGGCTCCCTCTCCGGAATCGAACCCTGATTCTCCGTTACCCGTAACAACCATGGTAGGCGCATAACCTACCATCGACAGTTGATAAGGCAGACACTTGAAAGAAACGTCGCCGGCTCGTGGCCGTGCGATCAGCACAAAGTTATCCAGAGTCACCACACAAAACGGACCGAAGCCCGATTGATCTTGGTCTAATAAAAGCACCCGTCGCCCCGAGGGGCTTCGGGCTCACTGCATGTATTAGCTCTAGAATTGCCACAGTTATCCAAGTAGGAAGAAACGATCTAAGGAACCATAACTGATTTAATGAGCCATTCGCGGTTTCGCCTTGTTTCGGCATCTACTTAGACATGCATGGCTTAATCTTTGAGACAAGCATATGACTACTGCCAGGATCAACCAGGTAATCTTTTCGTGGTGGGTCGCCCAAAACCCTACCAACGCGCGGACGCGGGGCCACCGTCAGGCGCCCCTTACGAACCGCAAACACACACAACGCTTAGGAATTACTTCCAAATCCAAGAAGAAATGAAGCACGTTCGAGCGCGCAGCCGGAATATACCCGACCGAGGTCGGTACCGACGCGGCAAGAAGCGCATAAATTTCTTTCTCGTCGTAGCAACAGAAAGTCGTACGCCAAAAAAATCATTGACGACGCCTTCGCAGCGTTGCCGAGCTTTCAGGTCCCGTGAGGACGCGAGGACGCACCCCGGCCTTCGGTCAGAACGCACTCGTCATTTCACACCGTTCGGTTAGCGCGGACGCTCCGAAACACCCTCCTCTCGCATTCGTTTTCAAGACACAGGTGCACCTGAGAACCGACCCCAACGGCAGACGCCAGAGATCGCAGGTATCTTGCTATAACGACCATGCGGCGGAGGCAGCGGCCGAGACGGCGACGAAAGGCGTCGGCGACGTCGTCAGACGACGCTCGCACCAATCGAACGCTCGACAGACCCCACCTCCACATAATAGCACCGATAAGTATAAAGATCCTTCAAGAGCATTCTGTACATAGTTTGTGGTTATCAGTTTCGGTGACTGACTGACTGACTTACTGACTTACTGTCTCTCACTTATGTGGCTCCTCGTTATTCAGTATCATTTATTTGTCCTTCTTTCTTTCTTATTTTTTCCCCTCTCTCTCTCCTTAGATATATATATATATATATATATATATATATATATATATATATATATATATATATATATATATATGTATGTATGTTTGTGTGTATATATATATATATAAATGTTCTTTTTTTCCTGTCTGCCTCTATGTATACATACATACGTACATACATCCTACCCCTATAAAAAAAATTATTTCTCGCTTTTTATTAAAAACGTGCTGACCCCTGCTTGACTCTGATTACTTCTTTTCGACTTTCAGTTCATGTTAACATGGTCAACAGAAAGTTTATCGACTTTGTTATTACAAAGTAAACCAATATTTACACGGGGCGTTTCATGCGTTTTGAATTGTGTCAGAGCCGAACAATGAGCGCTATAGTAAGTGAGATTGTCACTGCTTTTAATCCGAATGCTCGCGGTATCGCGCGTGTTTACGGCAGGCTTCATAATAGGCAATTTTCTTTCTTTACACTACTCTTCTTTGCTCACTTCATTGTTTCTACCATTGGTTTCGTTTGGAAGGCCCCGCCACTTAGTTTCCGACAAAGTCCTCTCAAGGAACGAAGTGAGAAGCACGGGATTAACAAAAGAAAAAGATGCGTGTTTTCTAGCGGTTACCCGTGTCGCTTTGTGACACGGGCTTTCTGGCGCTTTCAACTGGGCGAGAGCCGAACAATTTACCCTACTGCACTTGCGACGGGCAGCGCTTTCAAACGGAATACTGGAAATCTCGCTTACTCTTCTGGCAAGTTTGATAGGAGACAAATATTATTCTTTTCACGCGAATTGTTCGCTCTATTTCTAATATCTCTTCCGTGTCCTTGGCATGGAACGCCCGCTTCGTCTCCCACAAAGTACCTCCGAGGAATCAAGTGCAAATCACGCGACTTTAAAATGTGCGTGTTTTCTAGCGGTTACCCGTGTCGCCAGGCGACACGGGCTTTCTGGCGCTTTCAACTGGGCGAGAGCCGAACAATTTACCCTACTGCACTTGCGACGGGCAGCGCTTTCAAACGGAATACTGGAAATCTCGCTTACTTTTCTGGCAAGTTTGATAGGAGACAAATATTATTCTTTTCACGCGAATTGTTCGCTCTATTTCTAATCTCTCTCTTCCGTGTCCTTGGCATGGAACGCCCGCTTCGTCTCCCACAAAGTACTTCCGAGGAATCAAGTGCAAATCACGCGACTTTAAAATGTGCGTGTTTTCTAGCGGTTACCCGTGTCGCGAGGCGACACGGGCTTTCTGGCGCTTTCAACTGGGCGAGAGCCGAACACTGTACACTACTGCACTTGCGACGGGCAGCGCTTTCAAACGGAATACTGGAAATCTCGCTTACTTTTCTGGCAAGTTTGATAGGAGACAAATATTATTCTTTTCACGCGAATTGTTAGCTCTATTTCTAATCTCTTTCTTCCGTGTCCTTGGCATGGAACGCCCGCTTCGTCTCCCACAAAGTACTTCCGAGGAATCAAGTGCAAAACACGCGACTTTAAAATGTGCGTGTTTTCTAGCGGTTACCCGTGTCGCGAGGCGACACGGGCTTTCTGGCGCTTTCAACTGGGCGAGAGCCGAACACTGTACACTACTGCACTTGCGACGGGCAGCGCTTTCAAACGGAATACTGGAAATCTCGCTTACTTTTCTGGGAAGTTTGATAGGAGACAAATATTATTCTTTTCACGCGAATTGTTCGCTCTATTTCTAATCTCTCTCTTCCGTGTCCTTGGCATGGAACGCCCGCTTCGTCTCCCACAAAGTACTTCCGAGGAATCAAGTGCAAAACACGCGACTTTAAAATGTGCGTGTTTTCTAGCGGTTACCCGTGTCGCGAGGCGACACGGGCTTTCTGGCGCTTTCAACTGGGCGAGAGCCGAACAATGTACACTACTGCACTTGCGACGGGCAGCGCTTTCAAACGGAATACTGGAGATGTCGCGTGTTTTACTGCCAAGCTCAATAAGAGACGAATTTCTTTCTTTTCACGGGAATTATTTCCTCTATTTCTAATCTCGCTCTTTCGTTTCATTGGGAAAGAACGCGCGCTTAGTTAGCCGCAAAGCAGTCTGAATTAATCACGTCCAAAGTACAGAATTTTACAATATATAGTGTTTTTAACGGTTGACCGCGTCAGAAAGCGTACCTTTCCGACGAGGTCTGTGTCGCTTTGACGTGAGCGGGAGCAACGCGATTTGGGCTAGTGCACGCGAGATTGGCAGCGCTTCCAATTCCAGTACTGTAGATATTGCGTGCATTTTTTACACGCTTGAGGATGTGGGATTTTCTTTCTTGTGACGTGACCCGTTTGTCAAATTGTGTCTCGCTTTTTGGTATCGTTTAAGAAGCCCGTCCGCTTACAATCCTAAAAAAGAAAAAAAAAAGAAATTAGTAAAGAAAGACGCCCATACTTTTTTGTTGCTCTTTCTTTTATTATCTGCGCAGGATTTTAATTTGTGTAAGTTTTGTTTACCGTCCCGACTACGTAGGCGTTCGTACATGCCCGT
>NW_024609960.1:715000-722500 GCF_016920785.2 Ixodes scapularis | reverse complement strand
TTCTGTTGGTGTTGCTATTGACATCGTTGTTTCGGGCTATGAAATACAACTGTGATGGTGCGAAGTGCAAAGCTCTATAAGAATGGCTACTTAGATGGTGTCCGGTTTAGATGTGTATGAAACAAGGCTATGAGCGATGTATACTATATTGAAGTTGCATTTTTGAACCTTAAGTTGTTTTCTTCTTTTATCCTAGATATCTTTTTTAGCTTTTTGGAGTTCGAACGCAGAAGTATATTTACATATGTACATATTTACATATTTCTGTACATAAGCACACACTTATTAACATATTTACACACTTTTTTTTTTCTTTTTGCACAGATTTTGTATTTCTCATTCTATCTGATATGAGAGTTATAGACTTTGATCCCTTCGTTTCATTATTTCATATTTAGGTGGTAGACATGTATACATATCAAGTGAACGACCTTCTCCATGAAACAAATTATAAAATATTTTTGAATGCTCTTATTAAATTCGTATCTGCAATTCTGAGTTCACGCATATCCTTGAAATTATATGGAGTTGAAGAGTGAGAGAGATTCGGATTTGCAAAGACAATGAAGTTGTAGCTTCAAAAGGAACTTTGTGTTGCCATTTGTACTGATTTTATGGTTTCCAGGCCCATCAGTGTGCGCAGCAACATCTAACCTATCTATGACGTAGTAGACCAAGGTTGTAGGTGCAAGTCCGCAAGATTGGTATCCGCAAGACCGGGCGGTTTTTGGCCTGGGATGGCGCGCCAAGTACCCCCTACCATCCCCGCAGGGAAGGTATGCCACCAACCTCTTTTTCTTTTTTTTTGCCATCCACTATCTATCGAGTCCCTGTTCTTGTTATTTTTGCTGCTTTATGGCGTTCCTTGTTTCATTGCATATTCATTTCGTCTTGAATGAAGGTCATCATTCTCTCCAAAATTTCTAATGCTTTTGTGTTTTTCAGTATTGCAGATTTCGTTCTGGTGTCAAAATTATGCAGCTTAAGTTGATTCAATTTATTTCTAAAGAATATCGTGCACGGACATGTAGTGAAGTAGTGCTCGAAGCTGGTTGCTATCATGCCACAAAAGCAATTGCTGTTTGAAGTTATGTTGAATCTATACAGATAGAATGGGAATTTTCCATGTCCAGTCAAGATTTGTGAAAACAGATTTGAAGGTGGAAATAGATCGGGGATGTCATGAATGGTTGAAATCCATGTAAACAACTCCTTGTCCCTTCCCATCTCGTTCCATTCCATGTCCCATAGTTGTGTAGTTTCGTGGGCAAGTTGTTTTTTTACGTATTGTTTTGAGTAGGGGCATTGTACTAAGTTATCACTTAGGTGTGCTTTTTTAGCGTAGTGGTCTGCAAGTTCATTTCCCATATTGCCAACATGTGCCTTAACATAGACAAGATGTAATCTATGCATACTTTCTATTTCCATTATTAGTTGTTTTACTTGACTTATACTGGTTGTTTTTGTGTTTACATTTGCTAGGTTTTGCAGCAGGGATAGGCTATCTGTATATATGGTAATTATTGCGGGACTGTTTTTGTTATTTTTTATATAATATAAAGCTTGTTCGAAGGCTATTCTTTCTGCATCATAGATAGTTGCATGTCCTGGAAGTTTAAATTGAGAGATGTGTTCTATTTCCATTGAGGGTAACATTACTACGAAGGCTGCTCCGACTTTACTAGGTGTTAAAGAACCATCGGTATATATGTGAAAATGACTAGGGACAGTTGTATTTAATTTAAATTCTATTTTATATTTACTTGCAGGGTGAGTATACCATGGATCAAAGAAATAATCTGTGTTATTTCTATTGAATATTACATTGTTAGATGATATCTCTTTGTTTTGTTGAAACAACCGAAATTGTTTAAGCTCTTTGTCAAGTGTGATGTGGATAGGGATAACATTACAAAGCACTGGCAGACTGACATTACTTGATGTTCGATAGGCATGAGCAATATGAAGTAGTGGGATTCGTTGTAATGATGTTATTTTACGTAATAGATGTGAATTATTACTACTCTTCCACCACACACTTGCACCATATACCATATATCGCTCTATGCATCTTAGGTACAATTCTCTCTGTTGTTTTTGATTTATGCCCCACTGAAGTTTAGAAAAAGAAGTTAGGTTCAAGGTATGTTTTAAAACTTTTTCTCTAAGAAATTCTACATGGGGAAGAAACGTAAGGTTACAGTCGATTGTCACTCCCAGCATACGTAACGTTGGAACAAATTTAAGACTGGTGTTATTTATACGGATTGTTGGAGGTCTTGCTTGTGAAAGACGACGACCTGAAACAAACATTATACATTGACATTTAGAGAGGTTGAGATGAAGTCGATGGTCTGTCGCCCATTTAGTTATTTTGAGTAAACTTTCGTTGGCAGTAGTTTCTATATTTCTTCTGTTTTTTCCTGAAACAATTACAATTGTATCGTCAGCATATGCTTGCATATATGTAAGAGGTGGCAGATCTAAACTTAGTAGATCTGATATTAGTATGTTCCAGAGTAAGGGACTCAATGGCGATCCTTGTGGGCAACCTAGTTCAACAGGGTGATGAATTTCTCCTGCAGCAGAAATGTATGACAAAGTTCTATTTTCAAAGAAAGATTTTAACAGGCTATACAGGTTAGATGGACAATTATGATCTCGAAGATATTTTAATACAAAAGGGTACCACAGGGAGTCGAAAGCTCCTTGGAAGTCTAAGGAAATAAGTATAGAGTGATTATCTGAATCCTTTTGTTCTAAGATAGTATTTTTTATCTGATACAGTGCATTTACCGCAGATGTGTTATGAGTAAATCCATATTGATTGGGATGAAACAGGTTATTGTTATATAAAAAATAGTATAGGCGTGAGTTAAGAAGTCGTTCTAATATTTTCCCGAAGATAGAATTTAGACATATAGGTCTGTATGAACGAGGTTTGTCTATAGGTTTATTAGGTTTATTTAGCAGAATTAGTTTTGCTCTTTTCCATTCTATTGGGAAGTAATGAAATTTGAGTGTGTTATTTAAAATATTAATTATGAAACCTGGATGCGAGTAGAAAATGGATTTCATTATATTTGAAGTAATATTGTCTAAACCAGGTGCACTTCTAGGTTTTAGCTTTTTTATTATTTCTTGTATTTCTACCTCAGTAAAGTACAGGTCGTCAGGAGAGTTGGTATCCAACATGATGTTTGATCTGATTACATCTTGTTCTGGTGTGTCTATTTCAGAGTTGTCTTTCTGGAATAGACAGTTAATAATAAGAGTAAGTGATTCCATTGTGCTGGTGGTCAAAGTTCCATCCCCTTTCTGAATAGGGGGAATAATGAGTGGTGTTTTTATTTTTTCAAAAGCTATTTTGTATGGCACTCCAAAAACATTTTGCTTGGTGTTTTCTGTACAAAAGCATTGCCATGATGACTCCTTGGCTTTGGAAATTTCGTCTTTGTATTCTTGCAAGAAATCATAATATGCTTTTTTGAAAGTTGTCCTTAAAGTGGCATTCTTACATCGCTGATATCTTCGTCTTAGTGCTCTTACTTTCTTTCTCATGATTTCTAACTCTGCATTCCACCATGGATGGGGCTTGTGTTTTGCTTTAACATTTCTCATGTATTTCTTTCTATATGCATTGAATTTATGATAAAATATGGAAATTATTACTTTTAACTGAAACAGGGAATTAATAGGACTAAGACCAGTTTGCTTAAGCCAACGGTCTTCTTTTAATCTATTGAGTAAAAGGATTTCTCCTTTTTTCGTTAATCTTTTTACCGGTTTGATTTTTTCATGAAAAAGAGAGAAAAATATATATCTGTGATCACTAAGTGATTCCGCTTCCAAGACTTTCCAAAATACTACCTCGGACAGTAGATTTATTGATGCTAACGTAATATCTACCCAGCTTTTACCATTTATCGTTTCAAAAGTAGGGAGTGAAGTATTGTTATTTAAAGTGTTTAGGTTATTGTTTAGCATAAATTCTATAAGTTCTTCCCCTCGCTGGTCTGTATTCTCCCCACCCCATATGCTACTTTTTGCGTTAAAATCACCCCCTATTATTACGTATTCATGAGAAATGTTACTTATTAATTCATTTAAAGTGAACAGGAATTCTGTGAAATTAATAGATGGTGAGCTATATAAACATATTATTACTATTTTAGTGTTTCTATTTTCTATTTTCACGATGATTTTATCTCGATCTACTTTGATAGGAAAAACTGTGACTGAGTTATTTCTAATTACAACAGCACATAGAGGTTGTGTATCTGCAGCAATAACAATGTCATTCATTGAACAACCTATTATTTTGTTGTTATTAGAATAATATGGTTCTTGAATGAGTATAATGTCCGGTTTTAAGTCAAAAGCTACTCGAGAAAGATTATCAGCGGCAGCGCGTGTATGTGCCAAGTTTATTTGCATAATTTTTAGATTTGATGCCATATTTAGTTAACTGTTTTTTGTTTTTTTTAGTAGGTTGTGCGAGCTCGCCTTCTTTCTACCTGCTGTTTGTAGAGAGGACAAGTAACATCATAGAAAGAATGGTCAGTTGGTATTGTTGTACCATTCCTCTCGTTTGACTTGCTGCAAGCTGAGCATTTTTTTTCATTTGTACATCTTTGCTCATGTTGTGTGCTGCAACGGCCACAAACCGGTTCATCCGCCTGACAAAACCGGCGCGTGTGTCCATATTGACAGCACTTCGAGCAGCGGATTACGTGGAAGTACTCTACTACAGGACAACGAGTCCATCCCAGGTATATGTACTTCTTTTCTTTTATGATCTTAAATAGAGCGCCATCTGCCTCGAATGTTATCGTTTGGGTGCCGCTGAAACGATCAAGAAATACCGCCTTGATGGTGATCTGTTCTTCGGTAAACTCCAAGCCGTTCTGCTCCTTCAGTTTCTGAAGAGCAGATTCGCGGGTGACCGATGGATCAACACCCGTCACCCGGAACTGGGGCCGGAAGCGTACCGGGAATTTCGGAGTTAGTATTTCTTTTATGGACTCGTCTGTCTCGATGGCTGCCTTCAACCTCTCCAGACCCTCTTTGTTTGCAGCTTGTACGCTTACTCCGTTCGATGCTATGTTACGTACAGAAACGTTCTGGATGTTCAGCTCTAGAGGGTTGAATTTCGTTGTTAGGGCAACCCAAGTATTCACATCTGGCTTGCCATAAATCAATAAAGTCTCACGAGGTTCCGGAGCGGGTTCCGGAACCGTCAGAATCTCAGGCCCACGCGCCGCCGGGGTCTCTGGAGGGCAAGTCGCAGCCCCCGCACCAGCAACCGCCGCGGCGTACGTGCCCGGCAATTCCAACACTCGCTGTTCTTTCAGAAGATCCAATTTACCCTCCAGATGCGATACCTCCATAGACACGAGTGTCAGCGCATCTCCGAATACATCTATATTCTTATTTACTTCTCCCCAAGCATCATGCGAAAGAGATTTCGCATGTTTCTTCATCAGCGTCACGAAAGATTCTTTAATAGCTGCATAATGCCGTAATTCAGCAGCCACGACAGGATTTAATCCTGGAGCTGCATCCAGCACCGAAGGAAGCGCTAACGATTCATTCCGTAGCACTGGTTCTGCAGAGGCAGACGCCGATTCACTCATGCTTAGTAGTACAAGTACTGCGATCTTAGTTCCTTGATATTTTAATTAATTCCTTTCTGATGACCGAAAGAAAGGTATTTCTAGAATCGGTAACGATTCCGCTACTCAGTACTGTGCTTGGATTGATTATCCAGCCTATTTTGTAGCTAGAAAATAGAAAAATCACGGACGAGGCCGGTTTGTTTACTTACGTGTTCCAACAACACAACAGTGGGAATCTCGTTAATCCATTCATGCGCGTCACTAATTAGATGACGAGGCATTTGGCTATTTTTTTTTTTTTTTTTTTTTTTACGACCAGGACTTGTGCACAAAGATCTTTTCGTAGCCCACCCCTTCAACAGAGGCTTCGGGCGGACCTTCGGCAACAAGTCTCGGAAGTCCTTATCCTCCCTAGGTGAGAGGGACCCATCAATAGCCCTATGGCAAAAACACACAACCGGAAGACAGACGGGACGCTTCATCGCCCGTGAACCACGGAGGTCATCTGCTGGTGCCTACGAAAGCAGCTGACCCCCCCCCAAGGCACCGTATTGTCAATATTTTTAGGTCCTCTTTGTCAAGCCCCAAATCTGTTAGAGCTCCAGCACTTTTCGGTGACCACACACCTCTATATGTGACAGTCATACTGGTCACCAGCGGCGGATCACTATTCTTCCCTTTGATAATATCCAAAAGCTCGGGAACATTGTACTTTTGAACCTTCCGCTCATGGGCGGCATCCGGGGTGGAGTATGTCCCCACCACCTGTGCATCTACCACAGCCATCTGACTGCCTCGTGTAATTACGAGATCCGGCACATACTTTTGTGTTGTGGTGTGGTACTCTGGTTCCACCAGCACCTCCCATCCTCTCTCGCTTAGGTGGTCGGCAGCATACTTCACTAGGCTATCATGCCTTTTTATTCGGGCGCTGTGCGTGCGGAAACAGTTCTGAGTAATATGTCCCAGTGACTCCGCGGAGTCACAGCCGGCCCGACATCGAGTCGAGACGTTTCGCCCCCTCTTGGTCCTCGTCAGGTTTGGAAGGGCGTTCGCCCTGATCTTTACAAGATCGATAAACTTCTTGCCCTTCATCAAGCGTGTACCCTCTCCGACCCATGCCTGGGAAGAAGGTACACGCGAGCACTCTCTCAAGGCTGCACCATCTGGACACCTATGCCACTGTCTCGCCCAAAACCGGGCCACTGCACCCCTCGTTCGCAGCACTTCGCCCTTAAAGATGGACGACCGTTCTAATCGGTCCCGAAGGTCGACCATATGCGGTAACTGCAACGCCACAGCGCACGCTGGTTGTGATGACATCCCGAGCGCCAACAACCGGTGCAGCGCCATACCCGGAATGGCAGTACGTAGGCAGGGTACACCTAGCCCACCTTCCTTTATAGGGGCATAAAAGTGTGCATGGTTCACATCATGTGGTAACGCAAGCCACCGTCGCACGGAGGCCCGCACCAGTGTGTCTACCTTTCTGAGTTGCCCCATCGTCCACCTCCCAAGCACCAGCCGGTGGTATAGCCGTGGCATGAGGTAAAACCTCAGCACTACCAACCTTTGTTGGGGTTTAAGGGGTGCCTTACTGACACGTGTCAGCAGCTCCCTTACGTCTGTCTCCAGGGGCGCAGAACGTCGCCCTGATGGATCGAACAAGATCCCAAGGCACCTCCAGACTGTCGCCACCTCCTGTCTAGGGAGGCCCTTTCCATCTACCACGAAGGTCCTGCTGGTATCAACCTTCGTCTTTTTGTCCCTCCCAGATGGTATGAGGGATAACGTAAAGGACTTTTCAGTCCTTTACTGGGATTGCCGTCCGAAGCGAAGTCACCCCCAGCCCTCCTTCGGAGACTGGGGCGTGGAAGTACCC
>NW_024609960.1:705000-710000 GCF_016920785.2 Ixodes scapularis | reverse complement strand
GAGCTCTCAATCTGTCAATCCTCCCAGTGTCCGGGCCGGGTAAGTTTTTCCGTGTTGAGTCAAATTAAGCCGCAGGCTCCACTCCTGGTGGTGCCCTTCCGTCAATTCCTTTAAGTTTCAGCTTTGCAACCATACTTCCCCCGGAACCCAAATACTTTGGTTTCCCGGAAGCTGCCCGCCGAGTCATTTGAGTAACTCAGGCGGATCGCTGGTTGGCATCGTTTATGGTTAGAACTAGGGCGGTATCTGATCGCCTTCGAACCTCTAACTTTCGTTCTTGATCAATGAAAACATTCTTGGCAAATGCTTTCGCAGTAGTTAGTCTTGCGACGGTCCAAGAATTTCACCTCTAGCGCCGCAATACGAATGCCCCCGTCTGTCCCTCTTAATCATTATCCTGTATTCCAAAAACCAACAGAACAGAAACAGGATCTTGTTCTATTATTCCATGCACTGTTATTCAGGCGAATCGCCTGCGTTGAGCACTCTAATTTTTTCAAAGTAAACGCGCCGGCCAAAGCAAGGCACCTGATGAAGGGAACCAAGCCACGACAGGCATGATGTTCAGCACGGGCCGTAACGTGGTGTCCACGCACTTCCCGTCTGTAACTGAGATCCAACTACGAGCTTTTTAACCGCAGCAACTTTAGTATACGCTATTGGAGCTGGAATTACCGCGGCTGCTGGCACCAGACTTGCCCTCCAATGGATCCTCGTTAAAGGATTTAGAGTGTACTCATTTCAATTACGGGGCCTCAAAAGAGTCCCGTATTGTTATTTTTCGTCACTACCTCCCCGTGCCGGGAGTGGGTAATTTGCGCGCCTGCTGCCTTCCTTGGATGTGGTAGCCGTTTCTCAGGCTCCCTCTCCGGAATCGAACCCTGATTCTCCGTTACCCGAGGGGCTTCGGGCTCACTGCATGTATTAGCTCTAGAATTGCCACAGTTATCCAAGTAGGAAGAAACGATCTAAGGAACCATAACTGATTTAATGAGCCATTCGCGGTTTCGCCTTGTTTCGGCATGTACTTAGACATGCATGGCTTAATCTTTGAGACAAGCATATGACTACTGGCAGGATCAACCAGGTAATCTTTTCGTGGTGGGTCGCCCAAAACCCTACCAACGCGCGGACGCGGGGCCACCGTCAGGCGCCCCTTACGAACCGCAAACACACACAACGCTTAGGAATTACTTCCAAATCCAAGAAGAAATGAAGCACGTTCGAGCGCGCAGCCGGAATATACCCGACCGAGGTCGGTACCGACGCGGCAAGAAGCGCATAAATTTCTTTCTCGTCGTAGCAACAGAAAGTCGTACGCCAAAAAAAATCATTGACGACGCCTTCGCAGCGTTGCCGAGCTTTCAGGTCCCGTGAGGACGCGAGGACGCACCCCGGCCTTCGGTCAGAACGCACTCGTCATTTCACACCGTTCGGTTAGCGCGGACGCTCCGAAACACCCTCCTCTCGTATTCGTTTTCAAGACACAGGTGCACCCGAGAACCGACCCCAACGGCAGACGCAAGAGATCGCAGGTACCTTGCTGTAACGACCATGCGGCGGAGGCAGCGGCCGAGACGGCGACGAAAGGCGTCGGCGACGTCGTCAGACGACGCTCGCACCAATCGAACGCTCGACAGACCCCACCTCCACATAATAGCACCGATAAGTATAAAGAAGATCCTTCAAGAGCATTCTGTACATAGTTTGTGGTTATCAGTTTCGGTGACTGACTGACTGACTTACTGACTTACTGTCTCTCACTTATGTGGCTCCTCGTTATTCAGTATCATTTATTTGTCCTTCTTTCTTTCTTATTTTTTTCCCCTCTCTCTCTCCTTATATATATATATATGGGTGGTTTCATCTCAAATCGTGCAGGCAAAAAGGGTCGAATTTTTAATTTCGATGAAAAAAATATATGTTATGGCGCCGTTTCTAAAACCGCAGTCGACACAAACCGCAAGTTCGTCGGATTTTTTGTTCTCGACTTATGAATTTTTAAAGAGGCCGCGGCGAAAAGCAGTGTTTTTCACACCCGTCGTGGGTCGGATGTTTCGCTTGATCTCCCGCCATGGATTTTCAGTCCACATTATATTATCTTTTTTGGAGCACTCTGTGGACACATTTAAAAGGCTCCAATACCATGAAATAATTTTAGGCCTTTTGCTTTTTTTCTGTAAAAATGTCAAAAACGCCTCCTCGGTCAATTGTTGACGAACTTTGACAATTAATTACTGGCGATCTACTTGGGTTACACCGATATTTTTTATGTCCACGGAGAGCCCAAAACACGCTCTTTATATTTATAATGAAATGCCTTGGCTGTAGAAAATATCCTTTGCGGTACCTTTACGTTAATGTTATGCAAAAACCAAAAAGTACCATTTTTGAAATTGATTTTCTCAAAAAACCCATTTTTTATTTTTTTCATTTTTTGTTCAAATGTAGATATGATAGTTGTCTACACGAAAATCAAGCCTAGAAAGTGTATATTTTGTTTGCATGTTTTATATTTCGGCCTGAATATCGGAAAAAGACGTCTTTGTTTTGCAAGACCTAAGTCAGACATAGCGACCCATGGGTGTCTATGAATTGTGAAAAAGTTTTCTTGAATTTTCTTCTGCATTTTGTAATCAATTATAAACGGATTTTGTGGTATTGAATATTTATGTATGTTTTGATAGGAGCGGGAACCATGAGATACATATCTAACCAAATGAGCAGGCCTAGTAGACTTTCAATAACCAAAAGGCACAGACGTTGTATTGTTTCGATTTATAAACCTTTCAATGTAAACTAGCACGACTAGCTATTAGCTGTCATATTACTAAGACAAAGAAAGTCAGCACATCCGTCGGTATATTATATACAATTCTTTACGAAACTAAACACTGGGGCTTGTTCACCGCACATCGCACAGGTCACCAGGGAATGTCCTTTCACTTCCGTAATACACAAAAGTGGTGACACAGAAACGGTCCGAAACACACAGAGAGTGTGACATGGAGAGGGGTAGGATATAAAAATAAATAAATAGGAATTGAATTGCCCAACTCCAATCTTAACGAAAATTGCGTTAAAAAAAAAAGTATTTAGGTTCGAGCGGTGGCAAGGCGATAGGTCCACGCCTGGTGGAGAGTCAAAGAAGTCGACGGCACGTAAAGGTAAAACAAACAAAAAATCAATAATTTAATAAAGACGGGAAAACTCAGCCGCACATGGCAAGAACAAAAACCAACTCCCCCGGGCATTCCCTAAACGGGACGCAACCAAATGCGTGCGAACACGCTCTCTACATCACCGCCAGGCCGCTACGTTGTGACGAAATAAACCCAACAACTGAACAGTGCTAACAAACAGTTAGTAAGAAAACATTGAAAAACAAAAGCAAACAAAAGAAAACGTTCAGAAAAAACCGCACCCGAGAAACAAAGTTCAGCGGGGCGAAGAAACACACACGAGTCGGTCCCACGGCATTGAAGTTTGGCATGATGACGGCGTCCACATGATGCTCGAATCTGTTCCTCCCTCTATTACGCACATCCACGACGGCTGTGCGGAACAGTGGCTGTACGAAAGAAAGTGAAGAATAGATTCGAGCAGGCGATGCGCGAGAAGGTAACCGAGACTATGCTTCAAGCTTCATATCGGGAGAGGAGCTTTCGAAGTAGTTTCTGCAGTTACTCAAACTTTCTCTTTCCCCTTCTCTTTTTCAAAAGAACATGTCAGCCGGCGCTAACGTTTCATCTCGGGAGAAGCCCACTCTTCACAAACGGTTATAGTTGACAAGGAGGCTGACTTCGACCCAACGAGTCTCCGGGCAGAATACAAACACAAGTATATTTACCAACACGCTCGTTTTAATGTCAGTCTCCGGGCTTTGCTGTTTCCAAAAGAGATAACCCTTTATAAGGACAGAACGAGCGGGTTGGTGGGGATAATGAAACTTAAACACTCCCTTCTCGTTTTCTTCCTCAAGTTTAATAGATAACCCTTCGGTGCTATCGGATCTCCCCGGAGAGAGAGAGAGAGCACGGCCGTTTCAAGGTAAGGATAGGGCGCTCGAAGCTAGGGCAAACAGGCGGTATCGTTTCACGCATGCACGGATGGCTGGTTTCAAATTTCCCCACATCCCTAACGAAACCGGCCCATCTTCGTGTGTGCGTCTGCGGGATTTCTGTCCCGCGCCGCCGGTTTTAGCGCGCACGCGGCGTTGTTTTGGGTGGCAGAACAGTTGTTGACCGTCGACATTGTAAGGCCGTGGTGTCCTCATCCTTTCAGGCAACGATTCCTTTGCTTTCCCTTGGGCAATACTCTGACAGACTCCTCCTGGGTGGCTGTCAGTGTTCGCCGCGTCAACGACAGAATCGTACCATTTCACTCCTCGTGACACAGGGTGCGCTGCTCGCTTTACTGTCACGGGCCGTCCCATCTAACACAACGAGCGCGAAAGGTCGTGGTCATCTGCTGGCTCTGAAAGGGTGGGATGTTCATGCAGGCCAATGACGGCCCCGAATGAATAAGACGTCTGCCGACTCCTACACGTTAAAAATTTACGACACCTGCTGGTCTGTTAAGAAGTGTCGCTTTCTCTTTTTGGAACTCCTCCGATGTAGCTTGCCGCCTATAATAAAATTTAAATAATAAATATATCAGGGTGGAAATACTGTATTTCATTTTTATGTGGGAATGTTGAAAAAAAAGAAAAAACTATTTCCAACTTGTAAAGACGCGCAATTCGCAAGTCCATTTCTAGCCGTAAAAACACGTTTTTGTGCGATATTGACGCTTAAATGTAGAACATACAAACAAAATATACACTTTCTAGGCTTGATTTTCGTGTAGACAACTATCATATCTACATTTGAACAAAAAATGAAAAAAATAAAAAATGGGTTTTTTGAGAAAATCGATTTCAAAAATGGTACTTTTTGGTTTTTGCATAACATTAACGTAAACGTACCGCAAAGGATATTTTATACAGCCAAGGCATTTTA
>NW_024609960.1:685000-695000 GCF_016920785.2 Ixodes scapularis | reverse complement strand
CAGTGGTACTAAAAGTACCCACGTGCTCGACTCACTGTCCGGCTCCGCTACTAAGACATGAGTGCGTCTCACAGCGGGTCCGACGGTCACTGAATGGCAACCATGAACCATCCAGCCCCGCCGCTCAGTGATCACTTTTATATCCCTCGGCTCCCCTGGAGATCACCCCCGCCACCATGCGGGGGCACCTCCCTACCTGGGAAGTTACGAGGGGCACCACCTTTATGATAGTCTTCCCCAGTATGGATGCCTCGTCTCGGATCCTCGCGCTGCGTCACACGTACTGCGTCACACGTCCCGACCACGTCACCCGCTCCACGCCCTACTCCCCAGATGTCAACACGCTTCACGTCACACTTCCATCCCTTTTCAGTTCAGGTCGTCACACGTCTTGCGTCCACACATCTGTGTCGTTACACGTCATGCGGGCCCACGCCGTCCCCACGTCACACGTTACCGTCACACGCTGCGCTCCCCGCCTCAGGGGCTCCGTCCTCCATTGGGGTAAGCTAGGGTTGCCAAACCCTTTTTGTCCCCCCCGTCCACATACGGAACCCCAGTGCTAGGGTTCCCCATCCCAGGTGGGGGGGTTTTCGCCAGAGCCTCCGTTGCAGCAATAAAGCTGGCAGGGCGCACCACGAGCAGGTGGAGGTTGACTTCCCACGCGGCAGTAGATAGGAACAATTTCTAAATGAGAGCAAAAAATAAAATAAATGAACTTATGTCTCTCAACCTGCACCGTCAGATGACATAACAGGTTTAATCCAATCAAAAATAAAAGAATACGGTCAATTGACCAAAATAAAATTTATTGTTAAAGCCAATTTTAAAAGAAAAAATGGGAGGCAACGAAACCACAGTATCAGGAACTGACTTAGAAATTATTAGCGGGCATTTATTTTCTATTTATATTTATGTTTGTCGAGAAATTAGTTTAAGTTTGGTCTTCCGTCCATTGGTGATTTCATGCCTCTTTGGGTTCTGGAAGTCGTCGAGGACCCACTTGAATTAGAAAGTTCTATTGGAGAAAAAAGAGAAGTAAGGATGAGTATTAGTACTGTAATATCAATTTTAAATGTTCATTTTAAAGTCTATAAATATTTATATAATGTTTCTCCTTTTTTTTCATGTTTTGTGGGCCCGCATCAGCCACGCCCCTGCTGGGTCATCACTGATTTGATATTTTAATTATATCAGAAGAACCGGAGCAAAGGAAAAAAAATATTTTTTACCTCTTTCCACCTTCCCCTTGAAACCGAGAACACACCCCGACACCCCCGGCGGTCGACCAGTCCACGCCACCACTCACCCATGCCCCAAAAACCTAACCAAGTTTCTACCTCAGGTAAGTTAAATACTATTTTTCCTATATAACATTAAGTTAAAGTTTAAACACTATTTATTATAAAATGGCAATCAGTACTTGGCTTTGCCTCTGTTATCATATATAGCAGAATGAAAGCATATTCTAGCTAAAGTTCAATGTAAATTTTCCATTTTAATACTGAGGGCATACAATATGAATGAAATGCCTAGTTGTCCTCAATACTTCCACAACTGAAGCCTCATATATTTAATCACTGAAAGCAGGACGAACCCGCCAGCCGCCACGGAGAACAACCCCATCACTAAGGATGTTAATAGTGAAACCTAAAGAAGCATATTAGCCCAAGAAATGCCTGGTATTTCCTCTTTACCTCTTTATTTTTACTAATAATGCAGAACCCCCCCCCCCAACCCACCCCCACAACACCTCCCGTTTAGTTTTCTCATTTTAGCTAATCTTTTTATTTACCTGCCTACCCTAATCTGGTAATGCTTATAGCAAAAATCATTGAGCTATAGTTGTTCTATTTACAAGTTTTAAAGTGTCGTACTAGGCCGTTTAAGTTATTAGGATTTTTCTTACATTTAAAATAAGAGAAAGAAATTATTTTTAAATATGTCCAAGCATTGTGTGAGAATTCAAACCACCCTGCGAACCGAGTGAGCTTCTAGATTTCCCTGCTCCACGAGGTGCAACATGTGTATGCTCACACAATGGAGCCATCCTATCAAAAAGAAAACTGGACATTTCACATCTGTCCTTTCTAAAAGCTAATCAGAATCCCAGGGATACAGATCCAGTCTGCTCCCTCCTGAAATTTTTGTTGGGTATTCTGGTGCATGCTTATAATGTGGTACATAGTAATATATAGTGGAAGCCTAAGGCTGCGAAACTGGTCCGTGCCTTCCTATCCCAAAACTTTAAGGTCTTCCAGGGTGCATGCTGTGAGCCCATTATTCAGTTGTAGCTTGTGCTGTTGTAAAGGTTGTTTTTTTCAGAGCAGTTAGGAGATCTTTTAAGCGTTGAAGTTCAGAGCTTGCAGGTTCTGACTCTGTCATGATGATGTTCAAAATTCTTGTATTTTCTTTTTTTAAAAGGTTGCTGAAATCTTTTATCTCCATTTCAAACATACTCCAGAAGAACTGTGTGGGTCTCACTTTTTCTATAATTATGTATACTGAAACATTTTTGTTTTATTATTAAATAAAAGAAAGTTGACATGTTGGTGTGTCCTGGGAATCCCGTCCACGCACTCAGGTCGCCAGTCAATATATATTACAAGAAAGTTATTTAAACTCACTCTATATTATCATTTATTAATTGAACCATTTCTTTTAAGATGTCTATTTTCTGTTTAAGGTGAATTATTTTTTGTTTTTCTGAAGGATCGGTAAGTGAAATCCCAAGTTTATTTATATAGCTTCTAGTGTACAAACAAGAAGTAAAATAATGATCTATCGATTGACAATCCGTACCGCAAAAACATTGACTATGGTCTTTTATTTTAAATCTATGAAAGTAAAATGGAAACCTTCCATGACATGTCAAAAGTTGAGTGAGATAGTAGGTTGAAGGAAAGAGGTCCGGCATCCTTGAAATTGTTGGGATCCATTGAAACAGTTCTTTCTCAAAACCCTGTTCACTCCATGTTATATTCCAGGCATCCCTTGCATGCACTATTAACTGCTTTTTAATATATTTCTTTGATTTTTTCATTGGGGTGTATAACCCGCGGCGACGAGCGTCCGACGCAAATTGGTCAGCTAGCTCATTTCCTAGTATACCAGAATGTCCCTTTACAAAATAACAAGTGACCCTACATTTAGTGTTTAATATTCCTATGTTGTGTTTTAAGTTACAAATTAACGGTTCTACAGTTGATACATTGGCTAGTGCCTGAAGGGCAGATAGACTATCGGTAAAGATATCACAATCTCGTTCTTCTCTTGTCAGTATTAAATATTCCACTCCCCTAATAAGCGCGACAACCTCCGCATCAAAGATGGTGGCATGCTTGGGCAGACAATATTTGCCTATTTTAACTATACTACCATTATGCTTCATTAAGACAAAGGCCGCTCCAACCAACCCTAAACATACAGACCCATCTGTATATAAATGAAGTACATTTTTAGATGATTCATATGTTTGTGGATCATACCTATTAAATGATATTAAAGTTTTATTACTAGGATGAAAGTTCCATATGTCTACTGGGTATACTACTTCATCTGGGGTTACCGTCCAACCATTGAATTGAGCTGGAGTCCGTGCTTGGAACAGCTTAAACATAAAGACCTCCATATTCAATGATATATTAATTGGAATAACGTTACATAACACTGGTAGGCTCACGTTGGGAACCGTATGATATGCCCGACATATATTTAATAATGGTATACGTTGTACAGAAATAATTTTCCTCATCAAATGCGAGTTACCCTCCGTCCTCCACCAAACCGGAGCACCATATACTATGTATCTCTCTATTGATTTTAAATATATTTCTCGAAATTGTGTAGGGTTAATGCCCCAATTACATGCAGAAAAACGTGCAAGGTTCACTGTATGTTCTAAGACTTTCTTTTTGAGATACGTAACATGAGGAAGAAATGATAGATGGGAATCAAAAACCACACCTAGAATTTTTATTTCAGGTTTTATCTTTAGTTTATTTTGATTAAATTTAATTATTGGATTACGTTTAAGATATTTTGTTCCTTGAGCTATCAAGATACAAAAGCATTTATCATAGTTAAAATTAAGTTTCCTATCCTGGGCCCATCTGTGTAATAGCTTAAGGGTAGTATCTGCGCGAGTCTCAATTTCTCGACGGGATAAACCGTCAATTACGAGAATAACATCGTCCGCAAATGCCTGTATGTGCACGTATGGATGAAAAGTAATATTTAATAAGTCACTGATTAATATATTCCAGAGTAGAGGACTTAAAGGAGAACCCTGTGGACAACCTACTGAGACATCTTTATTAATTTGATGCTTATCCTGTGTAATATAACTGACTATTCTGTTCTTAAAGAAAGAGTAAAGAAGATTATATAAATTACATGGACATTGATGCATTTGCAGAAAATGCAGAACAAACGGATAACATAGAGAGTCAAACGCCCCAGAAAAATCTAAGGAAATTAACAAAGATATTCTACCATTACTTTTCAAAGTTTGAAGATGTGAAACTAAATTATAAAGTGCTAGGGTTGAAGACTTATTATGAGTAAATCCAAACTGATGTGGGTGGAGTAAATTATTTGTTGATATAAAATAATATATCCTTGAATACAGGAGCCTTTCCAACACTTTTCCAAAGATAGAGTTCAGGCATATTGGACGATAAGAAGAAGCTTCATTGGTTGGACGCCCAGGTTTATTCAACAAAACTACTTTTCCTATTTTCCAAACTTTGGGAAAATAGCCTACTTGAAGACAAGAATTGAACATTATGTGCATAAATGTATAGTGGTAATTCCATAGTTGTTTGACCATTGGAACCGTAAGTCTATCTGCACCAGGAGCCGTTCCAGTTCGAAGAGTTGATATTACTGTATCTATTTCTTGAAAGGTAAATTCTCAATCAGGAGGATTTAAATTAGGAATTGTTATACTATTTCTCAAGTTACTTAAGAGTGAGGTGTCGGTTATTGTATCATCTAGATGATATAAAGAGTCTAAAATATATTTTACAGATTCAACATGTGAATCAGTATACAAGTTATTTTGTAAACATATTGGAGGTATTACAGTTTGCATTCTGAATTTCTTAAAAGCAAGCTTATATGGAATGCCAAATAGAGACGCTTTTGTGGCTTGGTAACAGAACCCTTGCCAAGAGGTTATTTTTGCAATTTCTATCATATCTTTATATTCTTTCCTGTAGTCTAAATATTGACATTTATAGAAAATTCTCATTTCTGAATTATAACACCGTTGATATCTTCTTCTAAGAGCATTTACTTTTTGTGTTTTATAGTGTAAATCTTCTGACCACCAAGGGGTCGCATGACCGAAAACTTTAACATTCTTTTCACATATCTTTAACCAGCGTTCGAAACGGACATAAAAAAGAGTTAAAGTTTGCTCTATTTCTTTAGCAGAGGAGAAAGGAAAAATTGTATTATGTAGCCAAACATCATTTCTTATAATCTCATAAAGTTTTGATAGACCCCTCGCTGTTAGTTTTCTAATCTTTGGTGCAACTGTACCAAAGAAACCAAAAGAGATGTATTTATGATCGCTTAGAGAATCTTTATCTGATACTTCCCAGTGTGTTATTTGAGAGACAAGTTCCCCCGATGTCAGCGAAAGATCTATCCAACTAGATCCATTCACTGTTTCAAAAGTAGCCTCTGTATGTTTATCATTAACAACAAATATATTGTGTAACAAAAAGAATTCACTTAGTTGTTCCCCCTATCATCTGTAATATTGCCTCCCCACAATGTATTTTTTGCATTAAAGTCCCCAGTCATTATAATAGGATTATTTCTATGTAATCTTAGCAGACCATCTATTTCCATTAAAACTACATCAAAGTCGGAGAAAGGAGGAATATAAGTATTAATAATTAGAAATACCTTGTCCTGATTTGAGCACTTTATAGCAACTATGTTTGGGGTTACTAGTATAGGAAATATTGTACATGTGTTATCTCTCACTATTACAGCACACTTTGCTAAATTAGAAGCAACGACTACATATTTTAATGGAATACCAACTACTTTCTGGTTCACCAAATACGGCTCCTGGATACAAACAATATTTGGGTTTACTTCATTACACATTTGTTCAAGTTGATTGGATGCAGCCTTCGATCTACCTAAATTAATTTGTAAAAATTCAAGCCTTGTTAACATTAAGGTACCCTGACACCATCCCCAATGCGGACCTGCCACCGCCCATGTAGTAATATCTTACCAAAACTGAAACATCCATATTTACAACTATATACAATACCATATTTACAACTATTTACAAAAAGACGCATCAGCATGGGGAGGTGTGATCTATAATGGATAGTTGGTACGGCCTTTAAGACGCGCCACCAGCAACGCCAGTGTACCACAACTGACGTTGCCGAATGCGTGGCGCGCGTCAACACGGCGCGCTGCACATGCCCGACATCTCATCGCACCTCCCTCAGTGATCTGGCACTGTCCGGCTGTGTGTGTTCCAGCACACAGCGGACACATCTCACTCTCCGACTCACAGTACTTCTTCGTGTGTCCGTATTGAGCACACTTCTGGCATTTGGGGACATAGAAATTTTCATGAATTAAACATGATGTCCACCCAAGATTAACTTTATTTTTGCCCTCGAGTTTTTTGTAGCCCTCAGGTGTCACGTCAAATATAAATGTAGAGTTTCCTGACTTTTCTTTGAAGGATGTTCGAAGATAGAATTCATTAGGTTCCAATTGAACTTCTGGGTTCTGCGCCCTCAGAGTTGCGAGAAATTCAGCCGGCAAGATATCGGGATCAACTCCCGATACCCGAAATTGCGGCCTGCGCTTGGCTGGCTGACGCAGCACGAAAGCATCCTTGGTGTGAGGATGTTCCTCAATCGCGTCAGCCAGACGCTGCAGGCTCGCAAGCGACTGCGACTGGATCGCAACTCCGTTCCGGATCTCTTTCATTACAACTTCCCCCAGGCCAATCCTCTGCGGCTCAAAGTACTTTTTAAGCATGATCTTAATGTCATTGGATGGTGTGGGAGTCGGGTTAGCAAGATAAATGAGGAGTGCGTGCCCTTGACGAGCAGGCGGCACCGCAGGCACTGCGCCACCCCCCGCCCCGCCAACCACATAGGCCGCAGGAGCGGGAGGAGGCGCCGCCGCCGCAACCGGCTTACCCCGCGCCACCTCAGCAAAGGTGGGCACCCTCTCCCTTTCCGCCAGCCGAGCCCGCAGGGCTGCATTCTCGATCTCTTGTTTAGTTGAAATACTAGTTAGCTTAGCAATGTATTGCAAAATTTGAGCTCCGGTCTCTTTGTTAATTCTAGATTTTTCATCATTGATTATTGAAATTAGCTTCACTTGAATGTCACAGACTTCATCACTAAACGACTTTACCCCCGCAGGAGCGTCCCGCGCCGGCCCACCTGGCTCTTCTTCATCGGCTCTCACAGGAGATGCCATTTCACGGCTGCCCCCCCTAGGAGACGCAAGCCGCGAAAGTACAAAAGTCTACCAGCGGACTTATTTTCTAAATTCAAACTGAAGGAATTTCGCGCCGATCAAAACACGCTCGAAACGTTCTAATTAGCTCAGCAAAGACTTCATATTATATACTGGTGTCTAAAATGAACGTATAAAGCTAAAGCTTACTTTCGCCTGTATCACAAGCTCACCAGCGCGCGCCCGCACTTTGAACAGCTAAGAATGACATCTTTACTGGTGTCTCAATTCGAAGTGTTCTATCTGAGAAAAATCGTTAATTTAATCAAAAACTACACACGATCGGTACTAACGAATGCTATATCCTGTTAGCGCAACTAACAAGGATTCCAACAACACTAAAATTGACTTACAATTACGAAAATTTAATTAGAAATAGGGATTGGAAGCATAGCGACCGAGCTTAATATGTCCAGCATGTAAACAAACTGTTCAGACTGAATTTTTATCGGATTAAATGGACGAAATGTTACAAATCTGGCATCGGCGTGATCGCTATGCTTAGGGCTTTTTAATGACACTAAGCATTAATTTCAAGATGCGCTAAAAGTGGAAAAAATGAAGGGAACGATACAGAGCTCGCCGCTGGAAGGTCTCGTAGGTCCTCGTCGTCTTCTTCCACCCACAGTAGATAGGGACAGTGGGAATCTCGTTAATCCATTCATGCGCGTCACTAATTAGATGACGAGGCATTTGGCTATTTTTTTTTTTTTTCAACCCACCTCCACCCCGGTCCCGGCATGCTATCCCAACATGCTTTCCCTAGACCGACATTGTGGGCGTTTCCGCCACACGCTCTTTACACGCACTCACCGGTGCGAGTCCCCTAAAGTGGTATTTATAACCACATAGGGGTATGCCCTTCTAAGCTCTGACCACTGGTATTGGGCATGAGCGAGCGGCCAGGCGTCATGCCTTCCTCCTTTTGCTGCCGCATGCGGCGGTCTTCAGAAAGACCGTCCTCTCCGCATCTCACACTAGGTTATTTAATCAATTCCATCGTTCTCCACGCTCCGTTATCCCAACAAACTCCTCTTTAGGTTACTCCAAAACCTCCAAATCCTTCTTCCTCGGCTTTGACCTTCATGACATGAGGGTGGGACCTCAGGCCCTCTTTGTCCGGGACGTAGAACGCCGGAACACACCAAATATGGCCAGCGACCCTTGCAGCGCTCGCACACTCATCCGTTTCGTGTCCGCTTTGGTGACACCCAGCCCATGGAGGTCGGCCCTGGACGATGTTGACCACACCCCTCTGTACGACACTGTACAGGAGGTGACGATGGGTGTTCCACTCCTATCAGCTTTGGCATAGGCTACAACCTCATCGTTCCTCGCATAATAATTCTGTTTCCTTCTATGGGCTGTTTCCAGTGGGGTGCTCGTGCCCACAACCTGTACATCGACAATGGCCGTACGGTCACCTTTCCGGATCACAATGTCCGGAAAGCGGGTCCCTTCCTTCGTATTTATACAGGGTTCCCGTTCGACCGACCACTTGTCCACCTTAAACTTCTTGCACAGGTAGTCGACAATACCATTGTGTCGCTTGATCCTTTCACCGTGAGTGCGCTCACACTGCTGCAGGACGTGCCCCAGCGTCTCATTTTGGCGACATCCTGCCCTACAAGAAATGTCTTGGTTCCGACCCCTAGAGGTCCTGGCCAGCGTCGGAATCGCATTGATCCGCAGCTTCGCACAGTCGACGAAATCCCTGCCACTCAAAAGGCGGGTGCCATCCGAGACCCATTGCTGAGATTCGGGCACCTCTTTGCACGTTCTCATGTGCGCTCCATCCACTGAATTGTGAAGGAGTTCTGCCCAGTGGTCCTTCACGTCCTTTGCTGTTGTTCCATTCACTGTAAGCAGATTCATTGCCTTCTGTTCTTCTAGTTTGAGGGCTGGACATTTCACTGCGTCTCCACATGCAGGAACATCACTCATCCTAAGCATGGCCATTCTTTGTATCTTGAGCCTTGGCAGCGTATGCCGCAAGGCAGGGATCCCAAGCCCACCACTCTCCACCGGTGCATGAAAATAGCCCACCGGGGTGTCATGAGGTAGCCGTAACCACCCGCGGATTCTTAGCCGCACACAGGTGTCGAGGCGACGCAGTAACTTCGCTGTTACATGTGAAAACGTCCCTCTGTGGTAAAACCTCGGTAGCAGGTAGTGCTTTAACAACACGAGACGCTGCTGAGGTTTGAGCGGCGCAGTAGAAAGTCGCTCGAGGAGTGGAATCAGCTCCCCCGTCAACGGCACCTTCCGTCCCCTTGTGTTGAAGAGTACACCCAGGTACTTCCATGATGCGACGCAATCAAGTGTTGGGATGTCTGATCCTGCTATCTGAAATGGTTGTTGCTCGACCTTGGTCTTTTTCTGCCTTTTTGAAGGCACCAGAGACAGCGTAGAAGATTTCTCTGGGTTGAAGCTGAGGCCTCTTGCTTTGAAGTAGGCCTCTGACTGATTCAGCAGCTCCTGC